>NW_015387673.1:452135-491079 GCF_001527695.2 Protobothrops mucrosquamatus
AGACAGACAGACAGACAGACAGACAGACAGACCGATATTCTCCATTCAATATTAGGTTAAAACTAACCAGCACTTTCAATTATGGAATCAATTCCCCAAGCTTCATGGGACTCTCATCCCCATGTGTTCCAGCTCACCTGGCCCAAAGACTGTGGATACTGGGAACTGGAGTCCACCAATCCAGGGAGAGCCACTTTCAGGCCTTACCACAGCAAACCAGGGTTCAGATAGCCACAAACCTTGGCTGGTTGATCTTACAATTGGTCTTTCCCAGCCTGGCCTACCTGGCAGGTTTTCCCCACGCCCCCACCCCAAGATAAAACAACAACAACAACAACAATAAGGGAATGATGGGAAAATTTGATGGCTGGCTATCAGATTCACAGGGCAGGCTACCCCACAGGCCCCAACTTCAAAGCAAGCCCATAAAGCAATGTTTTTCAACCTTGTCAGCTTGAAGAGGTCTGGATTTCAACTCCCAGAATTCCCCAACCAACACAGCGGAATTCTGGGACCTGAAGTCCAGACCTGTTCAAGCTGTTGAGAAAGGTTGAGAAACACAGCCATAAAAAAAAATATATCAAGAAAATAATTATTTTTGGCTTGCTAGCCATGCCTCCTATCAAAGTCCAGCATTTAGGGAAGACAAAATCCCTGGATTTTCACCCCCTTCTTTTAATTAGCCCCCTCCCCAATTCCTTTGCTCCCCTCTCTCTCGCTCTGTGGAATCCCGGGTGGAATTTCACATACAGGGCCAAACAAAAACAAAAACAAAAAAAAAGACGGAAAGGGGAAACAGAGGCAGGAGCAGAGAAATGAAATGCAGGGAAAAAAAAGGGCAGGCAGGCGGAAAGAGGGAGAGGAGGAATAAAAGGGAGGAAGGAGAGAAAAAGAGGGGAGAGGGCTGGTGAGGGGCTGCAGCGAGGGAGACAGGTCGCAGGGCTGAATGGCGGCGCCAAATTAATTTGAGGAGTGGGAGGCTGCGTGGTCGGAATGAAAATGAGGAGGGGGAGAGGGGAGGAATCGGGGTGCAGGGAGCCCCCTGCAGGCCGAGATAGGGAAAGGCACAAAAGATGGTGGCTGGAAGCGATTCGCCCCCAAAATGCAGATGGACTCGGGTGGGTGGGTGGGTGGGTGGGTGGTCAATCCTAAGACCCCCCTCCCCTTTCTCCAGGTGAGGTGACCCCCACCTGTCCTCTGCCCTTCAGACTCCCATCTCCAGGACCCCCCCCCCATCAAATTGGGATCCACGTCCCGACACCGGGGCTCTGGCACCACCAACCCCATCATCCACTCCCTTGTTTCTCCTTAGGGGCGAACTCTACCGCTTGGGCCGTTTAAGAGGCAGTTTAACAGCCACATTTCGAGGAGCTTTTGCTCCCGACGGAAGGATTCTACAAGCGGTTATCCACCGGGAGCCGAGTTCGGGTCCTGCTTCGGCCACAGCAACCGAGAGGGCGACTGGGGTTTTTTTCCTTGATTTTTATCTGACTTTCCCCCCCCACAACTCAAGGGGGCAAACATACCTAATGCTCTTTCCTCGTCTTTTCCCCACAACGACAACCCTGTGAGGTGGGTTGGGCTGAGAGGGAGGGGTTGGCCTAAAATCATCCAGCTGGCTTTCATGCTTAAGGTGGGACTAGAACTCACCGTCTCCTGGTGATTCGCCCAAAGTTACCCAGCCGGCTTTCATGCCTAAGGTGGGACTAGAACTCGCCGTCTCCTGGTGATTGGCTCAGTCACCCAGCTGTCTTTCAAACCTAAGGCGGGACTAGAACTCACTGTCTCCTTGTGATTGGTCCAGAGTCACCCAGCGGGCTTTCATGCCTAAGGCGGGACTAGAACTCACTGTCTCCTGATGATTGGCCTAAAGTCACTCAGCCGGCTTTCACATTTAAGGCGGGACTAGAACTCACCGTCTCCTGGTGATTCGCCCAAAGTTACCTAGCCGGCTTTCATGCCTAAGGCGGGACTAGAACTCACTGTCTCCTGGTGATTGGCCCAAAGTCACCCAGCTGGCTTTCACATTTAAGGCGGGACTAGAACTCACCGTCTCCTGGGGATTGGGCCAAAGTCACCCAGCTGGCTTTCCTCACTAAGGAGATTACGGATTCTAGTTCCACTTTAGGCCCCAAAGCTGGCTGGGTGAATTTGGACTAATCACTAGGCGATGGCGAGTTCTAGTCCCACCTCAGGCCTGAAAGACGGCTGGGTGATTCTCCGTCAATCACCAGGAGACGGGGAGTTCTAGTCCTGCCTTAGGCCTGAAAGCCGGCTGGGTGACTTTGGGCCAATCACCAGGAGACGGGGAGTTCTAGTCCCGCCTTAGGCCTGAAAGCCGGCTGGGTGACTTTGGGCCAATCACCAGGAGACTGGGAGTTCTAGTCCCGCCTTAGGCATGAAAGCCGGCTGGGTTACTTTGGGCCAATCACCAGGAGACTGGGAGTTCTAGTCCCGCCTTAGGCCTGAAAGCCGGCTGGGTGACTTTGGGCCAATCACCAGGAGACTGGGAGTTCTAGTCCCTCCTTAGGCATGAAAGCCGGCTGGGTGACTTTGGGCCAATCACCAGGACACGGGGAGTTCTAGTCCCGCCTTAGGCATGAAAGCCGGCTGGGTGACTTTGGGCCAATCACCAGGAGACTGGGAGTTCTAGTCCCGCCTTAGGCACGAAAGCTGGCAGGGTGCCCTTGGGCCACGCCCTCTCCCTCAGCCCAACCCACCTCACAGGGTTGGTTTTCTGGAGAAAATATAGAGGAAGGTCCGTTGGATAGGTTCACGGCCGTATTTATAAAAATAATAAACACGGGACCCAAATAAATAACATTAAAATAAACCATCTCAGGGTGGGTAGGAAGAGAGGAGTAGCCCTGTTCACCCCATCAACACCCCCCACACCCCAAAAGCTAAAAAAAAACAAAAAAAACCCACAACTCTCTGCAATCTGGTGCAATTTCTCCATTTCTATCTTCTTCTGTTTTTTTTTTCCCATCCTTTTGCCCGCTGCCCCCCTTCCCCGATTCCTCGAGCGTGTTAAGCCATCGATTCCCTCCTCGTGTTTATCGGATTCCACTTAGCCCGATCAGAGTTTAAAACAGGCGAGGATTCCCTTCCGAGCTCCGTCGCGGCCTCCCCTCAGCCTGAGTTTGGATCAATGCCATTGATTTTGCCAGTCACTTTAAACGCAGACGAGGGGTTTGATGGGGGGGGAAGAGAGAGAGACGGAAATGTGGGGATTCCCGTAATTAAGGAGGTTGATCGCAAAAAAAAAAAAAAAGAAAGAAGAAGGAAGGGAATAGGAAGAAAGGAAGGAAAGTAAAAGGAAGGGAATGAGGGAAGGAAGAAAGGAAGGAAATAGGAAGAAAAGGAAGGAAGGTAAAAGGAAGGGAATGAGGGAAGGAAGAAAGGAAGGGAATAGGAAGAAAAGGAAGGAAGGAAAGTAAAAGGAAGAAAAGGAAGGGAATGGGGAAGGAAGCAAGGAAGGAAGGAAAAGGAGGGAGGGAGAAAGGGAGGGAGGCAAGAAAAAAGGGAAGAAATGAAGGAGGAAAAAGGAAAGGAATAGGGAGAAGGGAAAGAAAGGAAGGAAAAAGGAAGAAAGGAAAGGGAATAGGGAGGAGGAAAGAAGGAAGGAAAGAAGGAAGGGAATAGGGAGAGAAGGAAGGAAGGTAAAAGGAAGAAAAGGGAATGGGGGAAGGAAGCAAGGAAGGAACAAGGAAAGAGGGAGGGATAGAGAGAGAAAGGGAGGGAAGCAGGGAGGAAGAAGGAAGGAAAAAAGGGAAGAAAGGAAGGAGGAAAAAGGAAAGGAATAGGGAGAAGGGGAAGGGAGGAAGAAAAGGAAGGAAAAAGGAAGAAAGGAAAGGGAATAGGGAGGAAGAAGGAAGGAGGGAAAGAAGGAAGGGAATGGAAGGAAGATAAAAAGAAGAAAAGGAAAGGAATGGGGGAAGGAAGCAAGAAAGGAAGGAAAGAGGGAGGGAAGAAAAGAAGAAAAAAAGAAAGAAAACACAGCCCGAAGTCACAACATGTTGCTGGCTGAGGAATTCTGGGAGTTGAAGTCCACAAGTCTTATAAAAGGGCCAAGTTGGAAGACCCCTGCTTGTGGATTTCAACTCCCAGAATTCCTCAGCCAGGCACACTAGCTGAGGCATTCTGGGAGTTGAAGTCCACAAGTCATCAAAGGGCCAAGCTTGAAAGACCCCTGTGCTATGCTTTCAGAAAGCAACCTGAGATTGTGTGTGTGTGTGTGTGTGTGTGTGTGTGTGTGAATTGCAGAAACAGCGGAGAAAAATCGAGAAAGGGACAAGTCCTGATCGCCCGTCGGGAACCGGTTTAATCTTGTTAAACTTCAAATTCTTTTTTGGGGAAAAAAAATCCCTTTTCTTCACACCAAGGGGGAAATGGGAATTAAGAGCAAAACCCAAATTTGCTTTTTTTTTTTTCCCTCACACACCCCCCTAACGGACATCACGGGAAAGTGAAAAAAAAAAGCAAACCAGAGTTTAAACAGCCCTTCAGCTTTATTATTAACAACGAATGACTGTTAATTGTTACGGGCTAAATCGGGGTGTCATTCCCAGCTATTGGGGATCTGCAGACCTCAATCCCGAGTAGTGAGGTTTATCGTCTCCTGCGGAAACCTGGAGGGTGAGGGAGGGAAAAGAAGGGGAGAGAAAGAAAGAAAGGAAGGGAAGGAAGGGAATGAATTTAGTGCAGGAAAAAAAAAATATAGCTTCGGGTAGGAAGAGGCTGGGTTTCTATCAAGAGGCTAGACCTCAGGAAGGACCACAACGGAGCTGAAAATTTCTGTCGCTTAGCGAGACATTTGCTAAGTGGGGTTTGCTCCATTTTACCGCCTTTCTTGTCACAGGTATTAAGTAAATCACTTAATCTGGCTTCCCCCCCATTGACTTGGCTTGTCACAAAAAGGGATCACCTGACACGCCCCGGGACACTGCGACCGTCATAAATTTGAAGCAGTTGCCAAGCGTCTGAATTCTGATCACGTGACCACGGAGACGCTGCGACGGGTCGTGTGAAAAAATGACCCTAAATCGCTTTTTTCCACTTCCGTTGTAACTTCAAACGGCCACTACACAAATTGTCGCAAGTCGAGGACTTTACTTATACTTTACGGCAAATTTGAGAGAAAAAAAACAAAAAAAACAAAATGCCCGGTAGCTATTTGGGACTTTCGATTTTTTGAGGCTTCCTTGCTTTGCACCGTTCCAGATTTTAATCTTTTCACAAGGGAAGAATTCGAACTCAGATTTTTGAATTCGAACTCAGATTTATTTCCCGTCGCTTCCTAAACCGCCAACCGGAGTCAGCCGGAATTTGGGAGTGCAGGCAGGAAGTTTTGCTAAACTTCCTAATTTTCTGATTTAAAAGGGGAGGGGGGGGGAGAAAGAGATCACCTGCTTTTAATTCAGCGCTTACCTTTCCTCTTGCCCCGTTTCGTGCTGATCTTCTTCCTTCTCTTGTTGGGTGGATTTAAATCCTGTTAAGGAGGAAGCGAGAGAAGGGAAAAAAAAGAGATCAGAGGAAAGAGAAGATCAGGACGCAGAGGGGAATCTAAGGATGGAGAAGAGGATTCCGCACTTCAGGAGATAAGTCCTCTATTAAGGACCGCAAGGGAACCTGGAATTTTGGTCGTAAATCATTGCAATTGTTCAGCAGATCGCCGCAGGACCCGATTCCATTTTACAACCATTTAGCGAGTCACTCCCAGAATTCCCCAGCCAATATGGCTGTTAGGGACCTTAGTAAATTGAAAATGGGTGGACTTCAACTCCCAGAATTCCCCAGCCAGCCACCCACTGTAATTTTAAGATGGGTGGACTTCAACTCCCAGAATTCCTCAGCCAATATGGCTGTTAGGAACCTTAGTAAATTTAAGATGGGTGGACCTCATCTCCCAGAATACCTCAGCCAAAATGGCTGTTAGCAACCTTACTAATTTTAAGATGGTGGACTTCAACTCCCAGAATTCCTCAGCTAACATTGCCGGCTGTGGAATGCTGGGAGTCGGAGTGCACCCATCTTAAAGTGGCTGAGGTTTGAAAACACCACCCCAGACTCTCTCATAAAGAAGCCACAGGCACGCAAAGATCTGATGATCCCCTCCATGGCTAAGGGGATCCACTCCCGGTTTGCAAAGCATGGTAAGTAGGAAGGTTTACGGGCATAGATCAGCTATTCCAAGGACTTAAGGCTAGAAAGCCGGAGATTATGAGTTCAAGTCCCGCCTTTGGGTCAATCACCAGGAGACGGTGAGTTCTAGTCCCGCCTTAGGCAATAAAGCTAGCTAAGTGACTTTGAGCCAGTCACCAGGAGACGGTGAGTTCTAGTCCTGCCTTAGGCAATAAAGCTAGCTAAGTGACTTTGAGCCAGTCACCAGGAGACGGTGAGTTCTAGTCCCGCCTTAGGCAATAAAGCTAGCTAAGTGACTTTGAGCCAGTCACCAGGAGACTGGGAGTTCTAGTCCCGCCTTAGGAATGAAAGCCGGCTGGACGACCCTAGCCCAATCACCAGGAGACAGGGAATTCTAGGCCTGTCTTAGCACAAAAGCCAGCTGGGTGATTTTGGCCCAGTCACCAGGAGATGGTGAGTTCTAGTCCCTCCTTAGGCATGACACTCACATCTCCCAGAGATGGGGTGGCCCCCGTGAGGGCGCTGATGTCCCGGAAGTGGGTGAGGGAGCCGAGTTGGGAGCCGAGGACCCCTCCTTGTCTACGACGGGCTTTCTCCTTCCGGGTCACGTTGAGACGGACCATCATGCTCTCCTCGTAGTGTGTCCTGCGAGAAAAAGATGGGACATGTTTGGAAAGCAAAGGTGAAAGAAGGCAGCCCGGCTGATGGTGTTCCAAGGTAGATTGCGTCTGCCTCTGGAGGCTCCACCCAGTACAACTGAGACTTCTGCTTCAAGATCTCTGAGGCCTCTCCTTTGGGTCCTTCCACGGTGCTCTCCCTTATCAGAGCCTGGGCACCCAACCCATAAACCTTCGCAATGGGTGGGGGGTTGGATTAGATGACCTATGAGATCCCTTCCAACTGCTATTCTATTCTATTCTATTCTATTCTATTCTATTCTATTCTATTCTATTCTATATTCTATTCTATACTGCATTCTATTCTATTCTAATTCTATTCTGTATTTTATTATTCTATTCTGTATTTTATTCTATTCTATTCTATACTGCATTCTATTCTATATTCTATTCTATATTCTATTCTATACTGCATTCTATTCTATTCTATTTCTATTCTGTATTTTATTATTCTATTCTATTCTATTCTATTCTATTCTATTCTATTCTATTCTCCATCATCATGCTGAGAAAAGGCGTTCAGGTAAGACAACGCATATTCTATTCTATTCTATTCTATTCTATTCTATTCTATTCTTTATTCTCTACTATTCTTTATTTCTATTCTATTTTTCCAATCTTGCCAGAAAACCTGGGATCTCCCCATTCCTTCTCTCAAGCCCAAATATATTTTGGAAACTTTTGAACCCTGGGTGTTTTCATTGCACGCCTGGAGATACACTGAGGAGTATTTTAAGTTAAGAAAGTTTGGCCCACCGTTACGTTCAACCCTCCTGGAAGCCAGTTGGGTTTAGTGGTTAAGGCATGGGGCTAGAAAACAGGAGATGGTGAGTTCGAATCCGGCCTTAGCCATGAAAGTCGGCTGAGTGACTTTAAGCCAATCACCAGGAGACAATGAATTCTAGTTCCGTCTTGGGCATTAAAGCTGGCTGGTAGCTTTGGGTAAATCACCAGGAGACGGTGAGTTCTAGTCTCTCCATAGGCACGAAAGCCAGCTGGGTGGCTATGAGACAATCACTAGGACAGTAGTTCTCAACCTTTTTAATGCCGCGACCCCAACCGGTCGTAAGTCGAGGACTAAACCAGTTGTAAGTCGAGGACTAAACCGGTCGTAAGTCGAGGACTAAACCGGTCGTAAGTCGAGGACTACCCAACCGGTCGTAAGTCGAGGACTTTCCCTGCCCAGGAGTGCTGCGCATGCGTGGTTCCGCCCCCTGCGCCGGCCGAGGCGTAACTGGCAAGCAGCAGAGACGGAGCAGGCCGACCACCAGCTGGCCCAGCCCAAGGGACGTAAGGCACCCGCCGGAAAAGGGGGAAAAAATGGCGGACAAAAAAAATGGCGGACAACCTTGCTTGGCGACCCCCATGAAATGGTCGATCGACCCCAAATGGGGTCCCGACCCACAGGTTGAGAACCACTGCACTAGGAGATGTTGAGCTCTAGTTCTGCCTTAGGCAGAAAAATGGGCCGAGTGACTTTGAGCTGATCACCAGGAAACGGGGAGTTCTAGTCCCGTCCGCGGCATGGAAAGCTGGCTGGGTCAATCTCTGTCTCTCTTCAATCCAGCTCACCTCACAGGGGTGTTACTGTGGGGAAGCTGGGAGGATGAAGGAGTATTTTGTCTGGAATTATTTGTAAAAATAACACAGAGGCAGGACCCAATAAATAAATGAATAAATAAAGTAAGCAAGTAAGTAATAATAATAAAAATAAATAAATAAAAAGAAAGAAAAGAAAGATAGAAAAAAGAAAGAAAGAACTTTTATTTGGCCAAGTGTGATTACATACACAAGAGGAAGGAAGGAAGGAAGGAACTTTTATTTAGCCAAGTGTGATTACATACACAACAGGAAGGAAGGAAGAAAAAAGAAAGAAAAAGAAAGAAAGAAAGANGAAAGAAAGAAAGAAAGAAAGAAAGAAAGAAAGAAAGAAAGAAAGAAAGAAAGAAAGAAAGAAAGAAAGAAATTTTATTTGGCCAAGTGTGATTACATACACAAAAAGAAGGAAGGAAGAAAAAAGAAAGAAAGAAGGAAGGAAAGAAAGAAAGAAAAAGGAAAGAAGAAAGAAAGAAAGAAAAGGAAGGAAGGAAACTCCCCCTCGCCCTCCTTTGCCCCTGGTCTGACCCTTCCCTCCTTCCTCACTAACCGGTGCTCATCCTCCCGGTTCTGCCGGGCCGTGTGGGCGTGATGCCCTTCCCGGATCTCTTCCGGAGCGTCGGAATACTGCTCCTTCAGCTCCCGGATGATGGAGCTACTCAGCGCTCGCTTTTTGGCTTGTTCGGCCATCTTCTTCTCTCTCTCCATCTCGGTTTCGTCTGCGAGAGATAGACAAGAGAGAGACGTTCGTGCCGGATACGGCAACCCGGTTTATTCTTCCTTACGTCGCGACGCCAAACTCCGCCCCTCCCTTTGCTCAAACCAGGTTGCATTCTTACTGTAATGCACGGGGACCAGGCGAGGTGGGATGTATTTCCGGATGCCTCCTTTGGAGGTCTCTTTCCCAGGAGTCTTGGCGGCGCCCCCAACATCCTCTTCCTCTTCTCCGTCTTCCGAGTCGCTGAGCTGGGAACGGGACAAGAGAATTGGGCGGGGGAGTTGGACTAGATGACCTACAAGGTCCCTTCCAGGTCTGTTAATTCTAATTGCAAGGGATGGGTTGAACTTAAAGAGTAGATCCATGTTTCTTAATCTGGGTAATTTTATGAGGTGGGGACTTCAATTCCCAGAATCCCCCAGCCAGCGGTTAGATCGCAACTCTCAGAATTCTCTCCAGCCAGTGTTTGTGCATTTCACTTTGGGCCAATCAGCAGGAGACAGTGAGTTCTAGTCCCGCCCTAGGCATGAAAACCATCTGGGAGACTTTGGGCCAATCAGTAGGAGGTGGTGAGTTCTAGTCCCAGACATGAAAGCCATTTCAGAGACTTTGGGCCAATCACTAGGAGATGGTGAGTTCTAGTCCCGCCTTAGGCATGAAAGCCATCTGGGTGACTTTGGGCCAATCACTAGGAGGTGGTGAGTTCTAGTCCCAGGCATGAAACTATCTGGGAGACTGGGCAGATCACTAGGAGGTGGTGAGTTCTAGTCCCAGACATGAAAGCCATTTCAGAGACTTTGGGCCAATCACTAGGAGATGGTGAGTTCTAGTCCCGCCTTAGGCATGAAAACCATCTGTGTATCTTTCAGCCAATTACTAGGAGGTGGTGAGTTCTAATCCCAGGCATGAAAGCCATCTGGGTGACTTTGGGCCAATCACTAGGAGGTGGTGAGTTCTAGTCCCGCCTTAGGCACAAAAACCGGCTGGATGACGTTGGGCCAATCGCCAGGAGACGGTGAGTTCTAGTCATGACAGCTGACCTGGTGACTCTGGGACACTCATGAGAAGATAAATAAAGATAAAAGGAAGATAAAAACATTTTTTTGAAGGACAGAAAACTTTCTCCTAAGCATCACCGTGACTTTTTCTCAAGTCACAAGGGCCGAACTGCTATTAGGCCAACATCCCTTTTTCTCCCAGTAATGATCAAACCATCTTCCAAGCTGGCTTAAAATTGGTCTCGGCTCAACCTCAATCAAAAGATACATGATTAATATTAAGCCTCTGATCATTTTCCAGAGTATCTCTTTCCAAACAGCAGTTCTAACTCATCAAAGAAACACGGAGAGGGAGAAAGGGACCTATTTGCACACTCCCAGATGTATGCAAAATATCCCAGTCTATTTTAAATCTTCTGGAAATGTTCTTTTTCTCAAAACACGGCGGGGTTTTTTTTTTTGAGAGTCGGAAGTTTTCATAAATGAACCGTTTGCAGCCTTCCCACCAAATTCGAAGATCGAAAAAGCGGAGAGGAGAAACAAGAGATCGAGAAAAACTCAAGCACAAAAATACATTTTGCAAATTTGATTTAAAAATAAAAATTAACTTTCTCCAATCTTGACATCACCCAAATCCACTGCTCTGGGGGCTGTCACACAGCCTGCCAGATGTTTGATTTGACCCCAATTCATTTTTGCTCTGAAGCCCCAGCCAGGCTATCAGGAGTCCTCAGTTTACGACCGTCTGTCACATTGGCATGGGGAAAAAGGGACATGACCGGTCCTCACACTTACGACCGTCAAAGCATCCCCACTCTCACAGGAATAAAATTTGGGCGCTTGGCAACAAGTGTGTATTTACACTTGTGCCCTTTGCAGCCAGCTTCAGACAAGCCAAGTCAGTGGGGCGAGCCAGATTCCCTTAATGACCGTGTGATTCGTTTAACAACCGCAGAGATTTGCTTCCCAACCGTGGCAAAAAAAAAAAAAAAGGTCGTAAAATCAGCACAGCTCATTTAATAAACTGCCAGGCTTCACAATGGCAATATTGGGCCCAAATGCGGTCGTAGGTCCAGGAACCTCCCCCCCAAACTCATTTTTGCTCGACTTACGACCACAATCGGACCCAAAATGGCTGTTCGAGCTAGTCCTTGATTTACGACCACAATTGAGCCCCCCAAATTTGTTGTTATGTGAGACATTTCTAAAGGGGGTTTTGTCCCACTTTACGACCTTTCCTGCCACCGTTGTTAAGCGAGTCACTGCCATTATTAACTTAGCAACACGGCCGTGAGGTAAATCGGGTCTCCCCATTGACTTTGCCTGTCAGAAGGTTGCAAAAGGGGGTTCTGTGACCCCAGGGTACCGCAATGGACATAACTATGAGTCACTTTTGGTTTTTGCTGATATGATCAAGGGCAGGGATAGGCAACCTTGGCTTCTTTATGACTCATGGACTTCAACTCCCAGAATTCCTGAGCCAGCATGGTGAGCCACGCTGGCTGAGGAATTCTGGGAGTTGAAGTCCACAAGTCATAAAAGGGTCATAGTTCCCTCACGCTGGCTGAGGAATTCTGGGAGTTGAAGTCCACAAGTCATAAAAGGGTCATAGTTCCCTCACGCTGGCTCAGGAATTCTGGGAGTTGTCGTCCACAAGTCATAAAAGGGTCATAGTTCCCTCACGCTGGCTGAGGAATTCTGGGAGTTGAAGTCCACGAGTCATAAAAGGGTCATAGTTCCCTCACGCTGGCTGAGGAATTCTGGGAGTTGAAGTCCACAAGTCATAAAAGAGCCAAAGTTGCCTATCCCTGATCATGGGGATGCCACCACCATCCTAAGTGTGAAAAATGGTCCTAAGTCACATTTTTCAAATGGTCCCTAAACAAACTGTTGTACATGGAGGACCACCTGTGTTCCAATCTTCCTCTTTTCCTACCTTGCTGACCAAGTTATCCGGATTCGGTTTGAATTTCAAGGGATCGTTTTCATCTGAAAGGAAAGAAGCCGGTTTAAGATGGCTCTACTTAAGGGTCCAGTTTGCACCATTTTTTTCCCAGCACACCCCTCCAAACCCCTCATGACTCACCCAGTCCCCCAGTAACAGCTGCCTTCACCAGTTTGTCCACCTGGTATTTCAATTTCTGCTCAATCGGACGCATCTTCTCCAGCACCTGTGCCCCCCCCAAATTATTTAATTTAAATACATTAGTCTTTCTCAACCATAGCTTTAAGATGGGAGGACTTCGACTCCCAGAATTCCAAAGCCAGCCATGTTAGCTGGGGAATTCTGGGAGTTGAAGTCCACCCATCTTAAAATTACCAAGGTTGCTAACAGACATGCTGGCTGTGGAATTCTGGGAGATGAAGTCCACTCCTCTTCAATTTACTAAGGTTTCTAACAGCCATATTGGCTGGGGAATTCTGGGAGTTGAAGTCCACCCATCTTAAAATTACCAAGGTGGCTAATGGACATGCTGGCTGTGGAATTCTGGGAGGTGAAGTCCACCCCTCTTCAGTTTACCAAGGTTTCTAATAGCCATATTGGCTGGGGAATTCTGGGAGTTGAAGTCCACCCATCTTAAAGCAGCCACGGTTGAGAAACTGATTTATTTATTTATTTATTTATTAATTTAATTTATATCCCGCCCTTCTCCTTACGGACTCAGGGCGGCCAACAACCAGATAAAACACTAATCCCCAAAAACTACAAATTTAAAAACATAAGTAAAAACAAATATTAGTAATTTGGTCAAGTTAATTTAAAAATTGCTTTAAACCCCATTAAAATTTTTCCCCTAGGCCAGTCCCGCTTGTTGGAATAGCCATGTCTTGAGGGCGCGGCGGAAGGAAGGGAGATCAGGGATCACCCTGATCTCTGGGGGCAGCTCATTCCAGAGGGTGGGAGCTCCCACAGAGAAGGCCCTCCCCCTTGGGGTCGCCAGCCGGCACTGTCTGGCCGACGGCACCCTGAGGAGACCCACCCTGTGGGNTGCCATGGAGCGCCTTAAAGATGATAGTCAGCACCTTGAAGCGCACCCGGAAGGCCACCGGCAGCCAGTGCAGCTCGCGCAGCAGCGGTGTTACGTGGGAGCGACGAGTCCCTCCCAACACCGCCCGCGCGGTGTTATCCTGAGATTCTGAGTGACTTGTCAATATAAAACATCTCCCAATTTTAGCTTTAGCCTTAAATCACACCTAACAGCTCAGAATTTTATTGATTATTCTGATGATTTATTAGATTCTTATTCAAGAGGCAGCCTACACAGCTTCGCCTCCCCCCCCTCCCATTTTCCACCACAATGATCACCCTGCAAGGTAGGCAGGTCCAAAGAAGGGTGATTGGCTCACAATCTTTGGGAAAAACCAGCAAGAGAGCAATAAAAATTATTTTGGAAACTGCTTAAGATCTGATTTTGGTCATAAGTTGAGGACTACTGTAGTCTCTTAGCCATCCTACCTTGCAGGGCTGTGGTGTGGCTGGAAAGGCTTGGTTTGCTATATAAAACGGAGGATCAACCTCTAACAAATATATAAGCAAATATAAATAATTTTTAAAAAAATAACAAACATGCATTTAAAATTTTGATTTATTGTTTTTTTGAAAAAAATCTTATTCCTTGAGAAGAGCTATGCCAGCCAATTGCAATCACACAACTTTCCAGTATCTGGACTTCAACTCCCAGAATTCCCTAGCCAGCATGAAATTCCCAGAATCCTCCTCCTCAGCTGGCTGGAGAATTCTGGGAGTTAAAGTCCAGCCATCTAATGGACCAGATCTCCCTGCAAGAAGTCCAGGATGGCTCATACCGTCCGCGTTTCCACCAGCCGCAGTAAGGCAGGGTGATTGGCCATAGACCGTCCTGAGGTCTTCTCCAACATCAAGTGTGAGAGATCTTGAAGGTAGAGGAGAAGGAGATGGTCCTTGACTTCCAGGAAACTGAGGCCCTGATAAGAAGAGAAAAGGAGGTTGGTGAACCATGGGGAAGATTTAGGACCTTGAGTGGAGACTCTGGGAGCAGAATTCAGGTATGAAATGCCACCACAGAAAGGAGACACTGGAATGGACACAGTGGGGGGATAGAATAGAATAGAATAGAATAGAATAGAATAGAATAGAATAGAATAGAATAGAATAGAATAGAAGGGAATGGAAGGGAATGGAATAGAATAGAATAGAATAGAGAATAGAACAGAATAGAGAATAGAATGGAATAGAAATAAGAATAATAGAAATAAGAATAGAATAGAACAGAACAGAATTAAGACTAGAATAGAATTAAGAATAGAATAGAAATAAGAATAGAACAGAATATAGAAAATATGGAATAGAATATCTTTACTGTCACTGTGTAACAACGAAATTGCTGTCCACAGTGCACACTACACTACAAGTAAAAACCACAAATAAGAACATACATTATATACACACATCCTTCACTGCTTTATAAAATCCTAGTGAGGCCACACCTGGAATACTACAGCCAATTTTGGTCACCATATCACTAAAAAGATGTTAAGATTTTGGAAAAAAATCAGAGAAGAGCAACTAAGATGATCCAAGGCCTGGAGACTAAATCATACGAAGACCGGCTGCGGGACCTGGGTTTGGCTAGTCTAAAGAAAAAAAAGAAATAGGGGAGACATGATAGCAGTATTTGAGGGGCTGCCACAAGGCAGAGGGGGCCAGGTTATTCAACAAAGCACCAGAGGGAAGGACGAGAAACAACGGTTGGAAACTGACCAAAGAGAGAAGCAATCTGGAATTAAGGAGAAACTTCCTAACAGTGAGAACAATCAACCAGTGGAACAGCTTGCCACCAGAAGTTATGGGCACTCCATCACTGGAGGTTTTTAAGAAGAGACTGGACATTCACCTGTCTGAGACGGTATAGGTTCTCCTGCTTGAGCAGGGGGCTGGACTAGAAGACTTCCAAGGTCCCTTCTAGCTCTATTCTATTCTATTCCTCTTCTATAATCTACTATAAGCTCCTTGGTCTTAGTTGTGTCAATTGGCTGCGGAGATCTTGCAGATAATTAAAAGTTCACAGTAGAAGCACTACAGATAGTCCTCACAACGGTCCGTTTAGTGACTGTTCAAAGTTACGACAACGCTGGAAAAAAGCGACTTATGACCTTTTTTAATACAACTATCGCAGCGTCTACATAGTCAGGTGATCAAAATTCAGACACTGGGCAACTGACTCATATTTATGACAGCTGCAGTGTCCTGGGGTCACGTGATCACCTTCTGCAACCTTCTGACCAGCCAAGTCCATGGGGGAAGCCAATTTCACTGAACAACGGTGGAAAGAAAGGCTGTAGAATGGAGCTAAAGCTCACTTAAGAACTGTCTCGCTTAGCAACAGAAATCTTGGGCTCAATTGTGGTCGTACGTCGAGGATTACCTGTAGTTTCCATATTTTGTCCCCACGCCTTCCAGAAGCTTACCTTCTCGGTGGGATACTCTCCTGCTCGTATCTTCCGCGCTAAACGTTGTACATGATGGGTAACTGCAACCACCTTTATTCCCACCAAGGAAGGAAGGAAGAAGAAAAACCAAATTTTAGGAAGGGGAGAGAAGAAACACCGCCAGCTGCAAAAATAAAGCTGGAAAACGGGGCGGAACAATCCAGGTAACAGGAAAAGTTGAAAGCTTTATCTCACCTGTTCTTGGAGAGATTTGAACAGGGTTAGGGCTGCAGGTAAGTCAGCTTCCACAATATCCTAAAACCAGGAAGAAAATACAGGCAGGGAAGAGGAAAAAATTCAATTTCTGTGTCCCAGAATTGTTCCATCTTATTCCCACCTTCCATATTACTCCAGGTGAATGGACTCTAGGTATAATTTACAATTTCTGCCTGCAGTGATAAAGAGGTCTTTTTTTTTGTCTCTCTCTGTTTAATCGTGTCAATCAGTAACGCAATAGATTTCCTTCATCAATTTGTCTGAAATGGTATAGGGTTTCCTGCCTGAGCAGGGGGCTGGACTAGATGACCTCTAGGATCCCTTCCAACATTATTATTATTATTATTATTATTATTATTATTATTATTATTATTATTATTATTATTATTATTGGAGGAAATAAGAGTGGAAGAAAAAGAACACACACATGCACATACACACGGCTCATAGACACGCACCTGCGTATACATACAAATACACAAATACATTACAATGCACAAATACATTAATATATTTAATTGCATTAAATATATCAAATTAAATCGATCCAATTCTGCCCTGATCACACACTCAGGGCAAAGAGCATCTGCTCAGACAAAAGGCATTGTCGGCCCGTGTTCAACACGTGTGTGTACGCCTCCCCTCCCTCCAAGGCCCCCTGCTCACACGCGAGTCCATCAATTCACACGACGGAGGCAGCCGCTCCGCCATCGCTCCGACTCCCACGTGGAAAAGTTCCTGCTGGGAGAAATCCCGCCTTCTTCAAGCGAGTTGTCCAATCCGAGAGGACGCCCGCCTCTCCGGCACAGACCTCTAGCCAATGGCTGAGCGATACGGAAGCCTTCCAGCCAATCATGCCGAAGTCTAGCGAGGATTTTTTTTTTTTTTAAAGGAGCAGATGGAAGTTTTAAAAGCGGGCCTCTCCGCTTCTTTGACGAAGGTAAATAGCCAATAGCGCTTAAGAGCCCACCTCCTGCAGGATAGATGTGGCCAATGAGGGTAGGAGGTGGGGCCTCCCCTTTGGAACGTTGACCAATCAGAAACTTTAAAAGGGTTATAAACAGATTCTTGCTGAATCCCCGCCTCGTTGAATCCAACAGCCTATCAGAATTTGAACCTGAACCATCCGCGAAACTTTTGGCCCAATCAATGAGCTCCTCTTACTTTTACAATTTTCATTGATAATTTTTTTCAGTACAGCATCCTTTATAACTGATTATATTATAGAGAGTCTGTTTTTTTCCCATTTCTAATTAATAGATATCATGCAAACTATCCAAAGGCTTCTTCTGTATCTCCCATTATCCCCAGCCAGGATGATAGGCATTGTAGTCCAACAATCTGGAGACTAGATTGAAAAGGGTTTCGAAAAATATGCTCTAAATAAACCGGTTTATTTCAACCGTGGCAACTTTAGTATGACTGGAGAATTCTGAGAGCTGAGATCTACACATACCGGTAGCGGCTACAGAATTCTGGGAGTTGAAGTCCACAAATGCAGCTGGGGAATTCTGGGAGTGGAAGTCCAGGAATTTTAAAAATGGCTAAGATTGAGAAACTCTGCTGTGAGGATTGCAACACAGTGCCTAAATATATGCCAGTGACCAAGCGCGCAAATTATGATCATGTGACCGTGGGGAATGCTTCGGTGGTCGTAAGAGCAAGGACTGGTCGTAAGTCACTTTTTCAGTGCCGATGTAACTTCGAACATTAGTTAAAGAAGAGTATGCTGGAACGGACTCAAGATGGCTGTTCTTACCTTACTCTACATCAGGGGTCTTCAAACTTGGCCCTTTTATGATTTGTGGACTTCAACTCCCAGAATTCCTCAGCCAGCATGCCTGGCTGAGGAATTCTGGGAGTTGAAGTCCACAAGCAGGGGTCTTCAAACTTGGCCCTTTGATGACTTGTGGACTTCAACTCCCAGAATTCCTCAGCCAGCATGCCTGGCTGAGGAATTCTGGGAGTTGAAGTCCACAAGCAGGGGTCTTCAAACTTGGCCCTTTGATGACTTGTGGACTTCAACTCCCAGAATTCCTCAGCCAGCATGCCTGGCTGAGGAATTCTGGGAGTTGAAGTCCACAAGTCATCAAAGGGCCAAATTTGAAGACCCCCTGCTTTACATAATTTAATCATAGCATTTCTCGGCCCCCTGAAGACCTGTGAACTTCCAACTCCCAGAATTCCCCAGCCAGCACACAGCGGCTGGGGAATTCTGGGAGTTGAAGTCCACAGGCCTTCAAGGGGACCGTGTTTGAGAAACACAGCATTAAAGGAAGCATCTAAAGATCACTGTGAAATTGCAGTAAAAAAAATCCGTGCGCGTTCAACAACCTGAAACTTCAGTGCAATCTCAGCCAATATGAGAGATGCCCAGTTTTTTCATCCCGAATCCGACTGAGCTAATTCCTGGAAAGCAGCATCAAAAATAAAAATTTAGAAGCAGGTAAATATAGGAGTCCAGCTGAGAATGTGTTGGGCAGCAGGGATTCCCTGTGTGTTTGTGTGTCTGTGTGTGTGTGAGGGTGGCAGGGAGGATTCTCCGCAATCTGGCAATTGTCTTCTTTGGAACAATAGGCAAGTGAGGTCACCCCTCCTAGAAGGGAGATGAGTACCGTAGTAGTAGAGAGACAATGGGATTCCTAGAGTGCTTCCTCTAGGCTCCCACCTGTCCTAGGAATCTGGCTCTCTATTGTTCCAAACATTAGCTTTGCGTACAAGAATTTTACTCTATTGTTGCTCTTCCTGGCTGCTGCCTCAGCTCTCCTCCTGCAGCTCATTTCTGGATGACTCGGCATCATAACTCAGGACAGGTAGTCCTTGACGGATAACCGACTCCGAAGTTACAACAGCACTGTACAAAGTGACTTACGACCGGTTTTCCCACTTCGCGCCCTTGTAGCATCCCCATGGATATGGGCTTTACCTTCGGATGCTTGGCAACTGACTCACACTTACGACGGTGTTGCCGTGTCCCGGGGTCACGGGATCCCCTTTGGCCAGCAAAGTCAATGGGGAAGCCAGATTGACTTAACAACAATGTCACAAACGTAACCACTGCAGCGATTCGTTTAATGAGCGAGGCAAAAGAAGTCATACGATCGGGTATGGTCACATAATGCCTCACTTGATTATTATGATTCTCCTTATTTTATGATGATGATGATGATGATGATGATTTCTTTGTTGTTTTGCATCTAAAATGAGAGCTTATGCACCAGATTCCTTGTGTATCTAATCACAGTTGGCCAATAAAATTATTCTATTCTGTTCTACTCTACTCTACTCTACTCTACTCTACTCTACTCTACTCTACTCTACTCTACTCTACTCTACTCTACTATACTATACTATACTATACTATACTATACTATACTATACTCTCTTTTCTACTCTATTCTACTCTACTCTACTCTAAACTAAACTACTCTATTCCTATTCTACTGTATTCTGTTCTATTCTGTCCTATTTTATTTTACTCTAGTCTAGTCTATACTCTACTACTATACTATACTATACTATACTATACTATACTATACTATACTATACTATACTATACTATACTATACTATACTATACTATACTATACTATGTTCCTATTCTACTGTATTCTGTTCTGTTCTGTCCTATTTTATTCTACTCTACTCTAGTCTACTCTCTTTTCTCTTCTACTCTACTCTACTCTAAAGTACTTTAAACTACTCTAGTCCTATTTTACTCTATTCTGTTCTGTCCTATTCTATTCTACTCTAGTCTATCTACTCTACTCTACTTTATTCTACTCTACTCTACTCTCTTTTCTCTTCTACTCTACTCTACTCTCATTTCTCTTCTACTTTACTCTAAACTACTCTAAACTACTTTAAACTACTCTAGTCCTATTTATTCTGTTCTGTTCTGTCCTATTCTATTCTAGTCTATCTACTCTACTTTATTCTACTCTATTCTACTCTACTCTACTCTTCTCTTCTGCTCTACTCTACTCTCATTTCTCTTCTACTCTACTCTACTCTACTCTACTCTAAACTAAACTACTCTAAACTACTCTAGTCCTATTCTACTCTATTCTGTTCTGTCCTATTCCATTCTACTCTACTCTACACTATTCTAAACAACCCTACCACTTCACAATTTTTTAAACAAGAGGCTGGACAATCATTTGTCTGGAATGATCCAGTGTCTCCTGCTTGAGCAGGGGGTTGGACTAGAAGACCTCCACGCTCCCTTCCAACTCTGTGATTCTGTTCCTTCTCTTGCAATGAATTTCCCAGTCCCTGTCCTAAGTCGAGCGCTACCTGTACTTCATTTGTGCTATTCATATTTGGACTGTTACTCGTACAGCGTCGGTTTTGTGATGACCACGCTGACCGTTTAACACCCTGGAGCATTGTGTTTGCAGAGAAATGTCGCCTCTACCTCCAGGAAACACGTAACAATAAATCAGGGACCATTTTCAAACTTGGCTGTTCTCCAACAATGCGCAGCCCGGCTACTCGGACTCGGCAACAATAGCTGGAGCATGCCAGGGAAGGAAGCCAGAAAGCGAGTGGCATCCCTTTGTCTTATTCAAAGTTTCCTGTTTCTAATCCGGGAACTCCATTTTCACCTGCCTATTGTTACTAAAAACCCAGGGCGGATGATGGCCAGCAAATTCCTCTTCGTTGAAGTTGGACTCCTTCTCCGCTTTCTCTTTTTCTTTCTCTCTCTCTCTTTCTTTTTGTTTCCTGACTCTTCTTTTTTTAATTGTGCCAATTCCATGCCCAGCCGGACTTCGACGGCACCAATCCTACGGCAGGTGCTCCTCGACTTAATAACCATTCGTTTAGTGACTGTTCAAAGTAACAACGGCACTGAAAAAAAGTGACTTATGGGTGTTTTTCACACTTTAAAACCCGATGTAGCATCTCCAAGGTGACGGGATCAGAATTGGGACGCTTGGCAAACGACTCGTATTTATGACCTAGTTGCAGTATTCCGGGGTCAGGTGATTTTTTTGTAATAATTTTTTTTCTTTGCTTCCTGTTCCTTTTTTGTTTTTATGTTGCGTGTTTGAATATATATGTGTTTACGTATAGTTTGAATATAGAGTCTCTGTTGAGACTCTAGAAAGAGGGCAGAGAAGAGCAACAAAGATGATTAGGGGACTGGAGGCTAACAGTCCACTTTTTCACATTATGTTCACTATTTTTTTTCACAAAATAGTGGACATTTTTTTTATTCAAAAGCTTTATGATGAAATGGTACGTAATCTAAAGCTGTACAGTCTACTTTTTTTACTACTTAACCCCCCCCCCCCCGCTTGTCCGCTATTTTTTGGAAGCAGACCTGGCAACCCTAAGAGCATATAAGGAACGGTTGCTGGAATTGGATATGTCCAGTTTAATGAAGAGAAGGACGAGGGGGGACATGATAGCAGTGTTCCAGTATCTCAGGGGCTGCCCCAAAGAAGAGGGTGTCAAGCTATTCTCCAAAGCGCCTGAAGGCAGGACAAGAAGCAACGGATGGAAACTAATCAAGGAGAGAAGCAACCTAGAACTAAGGAGAAACTTCCTGACAGTTAGAACAATTAACCAGTAGAACAACCTGCCTCAGAAGCGGTGAATGCTCCAACAGTGGAAGTTTTAAGAGACTGGACAGCCATTTGTCTGAAATGATATAGGGTTTCCTACCTGAGCAGGGAGTTGGACTAGATGACCTCCAAGGTCCCTTCCAACTTTATTATTATTATTATTATTATTATTATTATTATTATTATTATTATTATTATTATTATTATTGTTGTTGTTGTTGTTGTTGTTGTTATTGTTATTGTTATTGTTGTTGTTGTTGTTGTTGTTATTATTATTATTATTATTATTATTATTATTATTATTATGGATCATTGCACAGTCAGCCAGATGTTCAGACTGGATTTGGCATTTTGTCTACCTATCGAGTCCTTCCCAAGGACCTGGGATAGGCAGATGTGGATGTTTGATGGTATTACTGATATCGTCGCAGGAAGCAGTTCCTAGTAAGGCCACCTTTTGCAATTGACTAATGGCAAATTTGTCAATGCCAATGGTGTTCAAGTGGTTTTTTTATTTTATTATTATTATTATTATTATTATTATTATTATTATTATTATTATTATTATTATTATTATTATTATTATTATTATTATTATTATTATATTAAACACAATGTACATAGTGACATTGATAAGGATACTACATTTGCAACATTCTACATAATAATTCTTTATCAAAATGACATATGTACTAAAAGTACGACAGAAAGGAACGGCAAATACAGTCTTGTCCTTAAGTACTCTATATTATAATTTCTTCTTTAATTATATAAGATGCAGAGCTATATTGGGTCTGTTGCGCCACACTTAACGACCGTCGTAACATCCCCATAGTCACGTGATCAAAATTCGAGCATTTGGTGGGTCATATCATCTCCATTTGCGGCCTTCCCAGCTGGCTTCTGACAAGCAATGGGGGAAGCTGGACTCACAACAACTGCATGGTTCCTTTAACAACTGCAGGGGTTCGCTGAACAACTGTGGCAAAGAAAGGTTGTAAAGTGGGACGAATGGAAATTTGGGAGCTCCGTTGTGGACTTCCTGTATTTGCCTAGCTCAGGGGTAGGCCACCTTGGCTCTTTTATGACTCGTGGACTTCAACTCCCAGAATTCCTGAGCCAGCATGGCTCAGCTTGGAAACTCTCCATTTCTCCTCAGCGTGGCTGGCTCAGGAATTCTGGGAGTTGAAGTCCACGAGTCATAAAAGAGCCAAGGTTGCCTACCCCTGTTCTAGGGAGCATCTCCCATAACTCAACCCTGGCTGAGGAATTCTGGGAGTTGAAGTCCACAAGTCGTCAAATGGTCAAGATTGGAGAACTCTTGTTCTAGCTCAGGGGTAGGCAAACTTGGCTCTTTTAGGACTCGTGGACTTCAACTCCCAGAATTCCTGAGCCAGCATGGCTCAGCTTGGAAACCTCTCCCTTTCCCCTCAGCATGGCTGGCTCAGGAATTCTGGGAGTTGAAGTCCACGAGTCATAAAAGAGCCAAGGTGGCCTAGCCCTGGCCTAGCTGGAATGGGGTTGTCATGGAAACGTCTGCTGTGCCCACCAGGCAGAGGGATAAGGAGCTGATTAGGGCTAGGAGAAAGCAGAGGGAGTTATGGGTGGTGGAAGTGAAGCGCCAGATTGAGGGAACAATGAGGACTAGTGGCTTGATTGGAAGGGAGTTCTTGGACATCAGAACCTGGGGTTTCTGAACCTGTCACTTGAAGATGGGAGGACTGCAACTCCCAGAATTCCCCAGCCAAAGTTGTTGGCTGGGGAATTCTGGGAGTTGGAGTCCGCCCATCTTCAGGTGGCTGAGGTTGAGAAATACTGTCGCAAAGGTGCTTTTTTTCAGGAGGCAACTGGACTTTTTCGTTTTTTCCCCAAGGCGTTTCGCTTTTTATCCAAGAAGCTTCTTCAGCTCTGACTGGGTGGTCAGAAGCTCCTTGGAGGAGAAGCGTAGCGTCTTCAAAGAAAAATGAGACAGTCCAGTTGCCTTCTGAAAAAGTAACTTTGGGACAGCCAGGACCTGGATGACTGAGCATTAGACATTGAGAAATACTGATTTTGGGGGAGAGAACGGGACTGAAAGGCTGGAACGAAAGGGAGAAACGGTACCGAGGGGGGGATGAGATGCAATCAAGTGAGGAACATCCCAGGGGAAAGGATTGGATCGAGGATTACGGGGTAGGCAGGAGGGTTACAGAGATCCCAATTCAAAATAAGGAGGATTTTCCTGTCTCAAGAGAGCTACGGCATTGGAGAACAGCCTTCCCCCAAGAAACATGAGGTTCTGTCATGGGAGATTTTGAATTATCCTCAGGATAATCTGAGGATTCCTGCCTTGGGAAGAGGGTTGGACTAGAGGATCTCTAGGGTCCCTCCCAACTGTGAGGTTCTAGGAATGTGAGCAGTGGGCACTTCCCTCCTTGGGAAGAGGGTTGGACTAGAACAGGGGTCTTCAAACTTGGCCCTTTGATGACTTGTGGACTTCAACTCCCAAAATCCCTCGAACCAGCATGCCTGGCTGAGGAATTCTTGGGAAGAGGGTTGGACTACAGGACCTCCAAGGTCCCTTCCAACTCTATGGTTCCGAGAATATGAACAGTGGGCACTTCCTGCCTTGGGAAGAGGGCTGGACTAGAGGACCTCCAAGGTCCCTTCCAACTCTATGGTTCCGAGAATATGAACAGTGGGCACTTCCTGTCTTGGGAAGAGGGTTGACAACCCACTCACATTTATGACAGTCGCAGCGTCCCGAGGTCACATGATTCCCCCTTTTGCGACCTTCTGACAAGCAAAGTTCAATGGGGAAGCCCAGATTCACTTAACAACTGCATCACTAACTTAACAACTGCAGTGATTCACAACAACTGTGGCAAGGAAAGTTCGCAAAATGGGACAAAACGCACTTAGTTGTCTTGTTCGGCTTCTATTTACTACGGTTGCAGTGTCCCAGGTGTGAGGAATAAAAATTCAACTCCAAGGGTGTTGGAAATAGGGTTGCTAGGTCTGCTTCCAAAAAATAGCGGACAAGCGGGGGAGGGGGTTAAGTAGTAAAAAAAGTAGACTGTACAGCTTTAGATTACGTACCATTTCATCATAAAGCTTTTGAATAAAAAAATGTCCACTGTTTTGTGAAAAAAAATAGTGAACATAATATGAAAAAAGTGGACTGTCCACTCAAATAGTGGACACCTGGCAACCCTAGTTGGAAAACAAAACAAGTTTTATTACAGCTTTTGCAAAAGCTGGTGTACCCTCCTATGTGCAAATAAAGGGCCACATCGAATGAATTTCTGCATACGTTTTTAATACCCTGTCCCGTGCATCATGCCACATCCAACTGAAATCCAGCTGATAGGTTAACCAAACTGGATAATTTCAATTATAAAAGATTTATGTCTTCCCTTGTTTTATCTATCAGAGTGCCTGCTTTTCATCCAGAAGCTATGTGTGTAACAAAATTCATGTTCCGGTTAAACATGGCTGCACTTTGGTCCATAGTTATACTTTAAAATACTCACTCTAGACAGTTTTTATAAAGAATAAACCTTACATGAATGGATCAGGTGTTATTTGTAAGCCATATGCTCTTCTACAATAGCGTGCACTATTCTAAAAATATGCATTAAGTCGGTGTGTATAGTTTCTCTCTATTCCTCCAGCTTACTACATCGCCTTTCCTAAAAAATACCTTAGCTAAGTGCCTCTATATATGCCTATTCCTTTTGCAGAAATGAAAAATTATAACATGTATAACATTTATTGCGTGCCTCACACAGGGGGTCATGCGATTCCCCCAAGCCAATGGGGAAGCCAGATTCACTTAACAACCGGGTTAGTAACTTATCAATTGCAATCCGAAATGGCATAGGGTTTCCTGCCTGAGCAGGGGGTTGGACTAGATGACCTCCAAGGTCCCTTCCAACTTTATTATTATTATTATTACTTAGCAGCTGAGGCCAGGAAGATCGTAAAACGGGTTCGAACTTGTTAAGTGTTCAGTAACACACTTCTCACTTAGCAACATCAATTCCGGCCTCCATTGTCGTCGTAAGTGGAGGATTACTTGTATTCCCGCACCTTTCTGTGCTCCTTCTGTTCTTTTTCTTCTTCTTCGTCCCTTCCTTTGGCGCCTCGCCTTTCCTCGCCTGTCATGACACGGCCCTCTGTTCCTGGTGGCATTTCCCACCCCAAATGTCAGCTTCTCTCCTCAACCACACACCCCCATTGAACCCCCCCCCAGCCACCCGCCTGGGCCCTGTCACCCGATCCGGCCTTTGACGTGCTTGTCAGTCGGGGCCCGAACAAAAGGCAAAAAAATGCAGAAGGAGAACAAGGCGACCTTGCTTGCCGACTCCGGCCCTTATATAGCAACGGTGCCTCTACACACAAAGACGTCTTATTTTAGCCACAATGGGCTGACCGGCCCTTGCAAAGCGCCTGGAATAGACCCCAGGCGTTCCGGGGCGCCCGGTTGACGCAGGAAGCAGCAAGATCAGCTTGCAAAGAGAAAAAACAAAAAAACAAAAAATGGATTTTTCTGGGGTTGAATCAAGCTTTTGTAGCATTCGGAAGGGAGAAAAAAACAGTGTGTGGGGGGGTGCTTTCTCCTTTTGGGGACCCGCTGAGAGGTCTTTTTGGGGTTGAGGATTTGCCCAGATAAACGTGGTTTTAGGGTCAACATCCTGCACGCTCGCCCTGGGGAGAAAATTAGAAAGGATCAAGCAGGATCCGTAGGAGATTTTCTCGGAATTAAACTCTCATCCAGAACATGCAAAGGCCAATGTAGAAGTGGGTTTTTTTTCCTCCTGATACAGGCAATCCTCGACTTACGACTACAATTGAGCCCCAAATTTCCGTTGTTAAGCCAGATAGTTGTTAAGTGAGTTTTGCCCCATTTTACGACCTTTCTTTAGAATAGAATAGAATAGAATAGAATAGAATAGAATAGAATAGAATTAGAAATTAGAAATTAGAAATTAGAAATTAGAAATTATTAGAAATTAGAAATTATTAGAAATTAGAAATTAGAATAGAATAGAGTGGAACAGAAATAATAGAAAAGAATTAGAATAGAATAGAATAGAATAGAATAGAATAGAATAGAATAGAATAGGATAGGATAGGATAGGATAGGATAGGATAGGATAGGATAGAATTAGAACTAGGAACTAGAACTAGAACTAGAAATCAGATTAGATTAGAATAGAATAGAATTAGAAATTAGAATTAGAAATTAGAATAGAATACAATAGAATAGAATTAGAAATAAGAACAGAATAGAATAGAATTAGAAATTAGAATAGGATAGGATAGGATAGGATAGAACAACTAGAACTAGGAACTAGAACTAGAACTAGAACTTAGATTAGATTAGAATAGAATTAGAAATTAGAAATTAGAAATTAGAAATTAGAATAGAATAGAATACAATAGAATAGAATTAGAAATAAGAACAGAATAGAATAGAATTAGAAATTAGAATAGGATAAGATAGGATAGGATAGGATAGGATAGGATAGGATAGAACTAGGAACTAGAACTAGAAATTAGATTAGAATAGAATTAGAAATTAGAATTAGAAATTAGAATAGCATAGAATACAATAGAATAGAATTAGAAATAAGAACAGAACAGAATAGAATAGAATAGAATAACAGAGTTGGAAGGGACCTTGGAGGTCATCTAGTCCAACCCCCTGCTCATCACAGTTATTAAGGGAATCACTGCAGTTGTTAAGTTAGTAGCACAGGTTATCAAATGAATCTGGCTTCCCCCATTGACTCTGCTTGTCAGAAGGTCACAAAAGGGGATTGCGTGACCCCCCCCTCCGGGACACTGCGACCATCATAAATATGAGTCAGTTGCCAAGCGTCAGAATGTTGATCATGTGACTGTGAGGATGCTGCAGGATGGTTGTTAAGGGTGAAAAACCGGTCATCAGTCGCTCTCCTCAGTGCCGTTGTAACTTCAAGCGGTCACTAAACGAACTGTTGTAAATCAAGGGTTACCTGAACTAATCCTAGCCCAGGGGTAGGCAACCTTGGCTCTTTTATGAGTCGTGGACTCAACTCCCAGAATTCCTGAGCCAGCATGAGGGAAACTTTGGCCCCTTCATGACTCGTGGACTTCAACTCCCAGAATTCCCGAGCCAGTGTGAGGGAACTATGACCCTTTTATGACTTGTGGACTTCAACTCCCAGAATCCCTCAGCCAGCGTGAGGGAAACTTTGGCCCCTTCATGACTCGTGGACTTCAACTCCCAGAATTCCTGAGCCAGCATAGCTCAGCTCGGAAACCTCTCCTTTTCCCCTCAGCGTGGCTGGCTCAGGAATTCTGGGAGTTGAAGTCCGCCAGTCATAAAAGAGCCAAGGTGGCCTAGCCCTGACCTAGACTCTTTCTCCATCCAACCTGAAAAGAGGCCATTTTGACCATTTTACTCATTTTTGCAAAAAAAAAATTAGACGAGAGAATATAAAAGCCCCTTTGGGTTGTTCCCTTCCATGAATGGCTCACTTACGCAACATCAGGTCTTCTTTTTATTTCCCAATTCACCTCGTCCCTCTCAGATCTCCTCGTGGTCTCCCATCCAAAACTAAATCCCAGCTTGCTTAGCCTGGAAGCCCAGCCTGGAAGAAAACAACAGGGTAGTTGTTCCAACTCACAACCACAGCTGAGACCACGATTTCCGTAGCGCGGCAAATCGACTGTTGGAACGAGTTGGACCAGATTTTACAATATTTATTTTATTTTTTTACCGGCGAAGCCCAATGGCTGAAGTCGTTCAATAAATCACACCGTTGTTAAGAGGATCCGGCTTTCCCTGTTGACTTGATTTCCTGGGAGCCAGCTGGGAAAGTCACAAGTGACAATCACGTAACCCTCGGATGCTACAACCGTGGGAATTGCCGGTTGCCAAGCACCCAAATTTTAATCACCTGGCTGTGGGGATAACAGAAGAATAGAGCTGGAAGGGACCTTAGAGGTCCTCTAGTCCAACCCGCTGCTCAAGCAGGAGACCCTATAATATTCCAGACAAATGGTTGTCCAATCTCTTCTTTAAAAGGAGGAGGAGGAGGAGGAGGAGGGAGTTGGAAGGGACCTTGGAGGTCATCTAGTCCAACCCCCTGCTCAAGCAGGAGACCCTGTACCATTCCAGACAAATGGTTGTCCGGTCTTTTCTTAAAATGGAAGAGGAGGAGGAAGAGGAGGACAGAGTTAATAATAATAATAAAGTTGGAAGGGACCTTGGAGGTCATCTAGTCCAACCCCCCTGCTCAGGCAGGAAACCCTATACCATTCCAGACAAATGGCTGTCCAGTCTCTTCTTAAAAACTTCCAGTGTTGGAGCATTCACCGCTTCTGGAGGCAGGTTGTTCCACTGGTTAATTGTTCTCACTGTCAGGAAGTTTCTCCTTAGTTCTAGGTTGCTTCTCTCCTTGATGAGTTTCCATCCGTTGCTTCTTGTCCTGCCTTCCGGCGAGTTGGGAGACCTGGAGGTCTTCTAGTCCAACCCCCTGCTCCAGCAGGGTATCTCTTCTTAAAAACCTCCAGCGACAGAACACCTACAACTTCTGGAGGATGCTGCGACGGTCGTACGTGTGAGGACCGGTCGCAAACCACTTTTTTCTGTGCCGGCGTAACTTTGATCACTAAATGGATGTTCGTAAGTCGAGGATTCCCCATATATATCATCCCAGCTCGTTTTTACTAGAGTCAGCAAGTTTCCCCCTTTTGAAATCAAGACAATGGCTTGCTAAAGGAGGGGGGGGGGAAGCATTCCCAGATAAACTTCTCTTTTCCTTATCGGCGAAACGACAACACTCATTATAGATACGGTGTTGTTTGGCAAACTTTGGCACCGCACAAAACGAGTTCTCACCCACCCCCACTAGCTCCAAAATGCCAGAGGGGGTTTGCGTGCATGTTAACGCCAAGAATATATTTTGTGTCCCGTTGCAGAGATTATCCCGCTGGTGTCTAACGTCTTCTGAATTTCCCAAAAGATTTACGGAGTAAAATCAGATAGAGAAAGAGGCATTTTTAAAAAGAAAGATTGCATTTTCAGAAAAAAAAACCCCAAGTAAGTTTATTAGTCCAGATTATCGTTTATTTTCACAGACTCTAGCAAACCATGTCTCAGCTGTAACTTCCCAGTTATACAGGGACCGCAATGGAGTCCAAAGTTTAAGTCGCTAAGCGAGACAGCAAGTTTTGCCCCCTTTTGCTAACTTCCTTTCTTGCCACAGTCCTTAAGCGAATCACTGCACTGGTTAAGTCAGCTACGCGGTTTTTAAGTGAATCCGGCCTTCCCCATTGACTTTGGCTCCTCAGAAGGTCGCGAAAGGGGGTCCCCTGACACCCCCCCGGGGACGCTGCAACCGTCGTAAGTACGAGTCGTTTGCCGAGCGTCCGAATTTGGATCGCCCGACCTTGGGAGATGCTGCAAAAAGTCGAAAGTGTGAAAAACGGTCCTAACTCGCTTTTTTTTTTCCCGGGCCGTTCCAATTTCGGTCACTAAAAGGACGGTTGTAAGTTGAGGAGTAGCTGCAAGAAGAACAACAACTAGTATTACTTGCTTTAAATCCGAGGGAGGTCATTTGGATCAGAGCTGTGGGATCACAAGAGATATTGTTAAACTGTCATCACATACCGCTTCCTATTTTAGAAGCCCTTCCAGGTTGCTATTATTGGTTCCCGGGGGGGGGAGGTATTTCTATCAGACCAGCCCCCCCCACACACACACACCCTTAGTGGGGATTTAAGCTGGGAATGCAAAGTGGAAATCTGAAACAATTAAGATTTGTAACTCCGCGGAAATGTAGGCTCGGGACTCGCTTGTAGTTTAGGATCTAAGAAAGTTGCAAATAACTCTTAATTAGTGGTGCAAAATAAGAACAATATGATAATATGAGATAGAGACCCATAGCAAACATAGAGAGATTGAAAACAAAGAAATAACGATCTGTTCGGTGGTAGTCCTTGACTTACGACCGCAATTGAGCCCAAATTTTCCGTTGCTAAGCAAGACATCCGTTAAGTGAGTTTTGTTCCATTTTACGACCTTTTCTTCCTGCAGTTGTTAAGTGGCTTCCCCTTGCTTGTCAGAAGGTGGCCAAAGGGGATCACATGACCCCGGGACACGGCAACCGTCATAAGTACAAGCCAGTTGCCGAGCATCTGAATTTTGATCCCGTGAGCATGGAGATGCTGCAACAGTCATTAAGTGTGGAAAAACGTGCGTGTCACTTTTTAAAAGGTCACTAAGCGAATTGTTGTAAGTCAAGGGTTACCCGCATTGCAGATCAAGTCCAACAAGAATAGGATATTTAAAATGGAAGCACCAATTCTGGATCGTTGGAACGCCATCGGCGTTGACAAATTCAGAATCGGTCAATTGCAAAAGGCAGCTCTATTCGGAACAGCTTACATCCTGGGACGATATTTGTAACACCATCGGTCAACCACATCTGCCTCTTCTCAATAGGCGTGCCAAAATGCCAGTTTTTCAGTCTGAACATCTGGCTGACGGCGCAACGAACAATCATATAAGATGACAGTTAAAAGTTATGATGCGCTTCAGTATTTTTTTCTCTGTTTCCCAGAAGTTTTACTTCGAAGAAGAATTGGAGGCTAGTTCCAGCTTAAAACTCTTCACAACATCCAGTTCTGTCATTTAAAACCAACCCCTAAAAAATGATAGTGTTAATTTCTACACCCAAGTGACATTGGGGCTCCAATTTTATATAATTGGAATAACATAAATATAGAGAGGATGATGTATAACTAGGCCGCAATGCTCCCCGTGTCCAAAAGGGGGCGGTATGAAACACTGTCTGCTGCCATCTAATGGGCATCTGGAGCAATGCTGTTAGATTCCAGAATTGGGAGAGTATCTGTAATAATCAAGTTTTTTAAAACTTGGGTGAAAAAAAACATCAGGACTCAACTTCAGTTTATATCAAGAACGCTGTCGGTGTTTCAAAGACCTTTTAATTCACTATGCAAATAGGGATAATATAACTGTGAACATTTATGATGCTTTTGAGATTTTTTCCCTATTTTCTTAGGTTTTTTTTACACCAAGGAAACACCGGAGGTTAGTTTCAACTTGATGGGAATGGAACTCTCCGAAATCTGAAACTCTTCACGTTGTCCAGTTCTGTCATTTAAAACCACTCCTTAAAAAATGCTACTATTCATTTCTATGCTCAAGTGACATCAGTGCTCCACATTTATAACTAGAATAATATAAATAGAGAGCGGAAGATGTATAATTAGACTGCCTTACTCCTCATGTCCACGAGAGGGCAGTATAAAGCACTATCTGCAGCCCTCTAGTGGCCAAATGGCGCTTTGCAGCCCAGATTTGATACCTTGAATATAACTAACTCTTTTAGTTTTAGATAAATTGCAACTACAAGGTTGCATACAAGGAGAGGATTCTGTAGCAAAGCCAACAAGCCATCGGTGCTCCAAATTTATATAACTGGAATCATATAAATATAGAGAGGAAGATGTACAACTAGGCTGCCATACTCTTCATGTCCACGAGAGGGCAGTATAAAGCATCGTCTGCAGCCCTCTAGTGGCCAACTGGAGCTTTGCAGCCCAGATTTGATACCTTGAATATAACTAACTCTTTTAGTTTTAGATCAGTGGTTCTCAACCTGTGGGTCGGGACCCCATTTGGGGTCGATCGACCATTTCACGGGGGTCGCCAAGCAAGGCAGTCCGCCATTTTTTTTGTCCGCCATTTTTTTCCCCTTTTCTGGCAGGTGCCTTACCTCCCTTGGGCTGGGCCAGCTGGTGGTCGGCCTGCTCTGTCTCTGCCGCTTGCCAGCTACGCCTCGGCCGGCGCAGGGGGTGGAACCACGCATGCGCGGCGCTCCCAGGCAGGGAAAGTCCTCGACTTACGACCGGTTGGGTAGTCCTCGACTTACGACCGGTTTAGTCCTCGACTTACGATCGGTTTAGTCCTCGACTTACGACCGGTTGGGGTCGCGGCATTAAAAAGGTTGAGAGCCACTGTTTTAGATAAATTGCCACTACAAGGTTGCACGCAAGGCGAGGATTCTGTAGCCAAGCCAACGAGCCATCGGCGCTCCAAATTTATAGAACTGGAATCATATAAATATAGAGAGGAAGATGCACAACTAGGCTGCCATACTCCTCGTGTCCACGAGAGGGCAGTATAAAGCATCGTCTGCAGCCCTCTAGTGGCTATCTGGAGCTTTGCAGTTTTGGTACCCGCAATGTAAGCTGTAGATAGATCTGCAACTGCAATCTTGGTGTGAGGTTGCATTCTGTGGCGAAGCCAACGAGCCGTTGGGGGGGGGGGTGGCGATTGCACGAATTCTCTCCCCGTGTCTCGCCCTCCCGGGACCCCCTGCTCTCCTGCTCCCCCTCCCTCTGGAATCTCAGTCCTGTTGTTCCAAGATATTTTGATGTCTCTCTCTTGCCCCCTCCTTCTCTGCCCCCCCCCTCCACCCTGAACCTGTTCCTATTCTTCATACCACGACAATGACGAGAGATTCCAATTGTTCGGGGGCCAGGCTGGAGATGTGGGGAGGAGGGGGGTGGTGGTGGAGGATGGGTCTGCCTGTCCATATGAGGCTGGCCAGGAGGAGGGGGCGGGGGGAAAATCGGGGGTTTATAACCAGGGTCCTGAGCCAGGCACTCTGCTTAGAACCCCATCCCTTCTCTGCTGGTCTCAGGTAAGACACCCCCCCTCCCCGTTGCAGCCCTCCAGCCCCCAAAGCGTGGGGTGAGAGAGATGGGGAATCCCCCCTGTCCAATGCATGCTTCGGGGAAAGGGGTGATGCTTCGTGCGCAAGAAATTATAAACACGGGTCTGACTGGGGTCGTGGGAATGGGATGTGTTTCTTGAAGACCAGATTGCACAGGGGGTGGGGTGGGGGTGCCCCCTCCTGAATTTTAGGGAGGGGGGAGGAAGCGGCTGTAAGGGGTAATTTGGTGGTATAGCCACGTCCGCTGAGTGTCTCTGGCACCTGCTGCTGTTAGCGATGTTGCCACCTGTAAGGGAGTGGGTATCCTGCATTTCTCCTGCCGGAGCTTTCCCCCAGCTGGGGAGAATGGGAGATGTTGTCCAGTTCAGCCGGAGGACCCAGGCAGGGGAAGGATGAGTTAGCATCACACCTTTGGTCAAGAGGGAAATTCTCCTCTTGAAAAACACTCACTTTTTGCCAGGAATATTCTACATTTTCACACCCTAGTCTAACTTTTAATTCAGAAATGTCTTTCCTTTCCTTGCCTTTCCTTCCCTTCCCTTCCCTTCCCTTCCCTTCCCTTCCTTCCTTCCTTCCTTCCTTCCTTCCTTCCTTCCTTCCTTCCTTTCTTTCTTTCTTTCTTTCTTCCTTCCTTCCTTCCTTCCTTTCCTTCTTTTCATTGCAATCTCCTTTCCTCTTTCCTTCCTTCCTTCCACCCTCCATCCCTCCCTCCTTTTCTTTCTTTCTTTCTTTCTTTCTTTCTTTCTTTCTTTCTTTCTTTCTTTCTTTCTTTCTTTCTTTCTTTCCTTCCTTCCTTCCCTCCCTCCCTCCCTCCCTCCCTCCCTTTTTCCCTTCTTTCCTTTCCTCTTTCTTTCTTTCTTTCTTTCTTTCTTTTTCTTTCTTTCTTTCTTTTTCTTTCTTTTGTTCTTTCTTTCTTTCTTTCCTCCCTCCCTCCCTTTTTTCCTTTTCTTTCTTTCTTTCTTTCTTTCTTTCTTTCTTTCTTTTCTTCCTCCCTCCCTCCCTGCCTCCCTTTAATAAAATTGTCAGAAAAGGTGCTCCGAGACCCCTTCTTTTGCTCCCAAATAGTTGGGATTGCAACTCCCATCTCTTTGAGATACTATCTGAAAAAACATGGTCTTCGTAATCCTTGGGAACAAATGGCGGTCATGCTTGACGTGTCTGACTGAAAAAAAACAACCCCACTTTGGGGAGGATTTAGCTCTTTCCTTAGGGAGAGCGTACACTGAGGAAATGTACCTTTTAGAGGCTGATCTTTCATAACACATATGAAAATCTATATATTGCAGCTTCTCCCCTCCTGATATTTTTTCCCCCTCTCCTTAAAATAAAATATATCGGAATCATCCTGGCAGGAACGATACCTGGGTGGCTGGGGAAAGGATTGGGGTGTATTTTATACTAACACGGCCCTTTTCCACGACAGGAGTCCGACCTGAGGTGTCCCCGGTTTTTCTCCCCAGCAATCCTCTAAAAACAAAGGGTAACTATCGTAACTATCTATTTCTGACCAACAGAGCAATCTATATCTAGTAGTATATCTATTTACACTTCCGTTGCAGCTGTTCTGGGTGGCATCCTTGTCTAAAGCTGGTTTCTAAAGGGTGCAATCCTGCTAACGTCCAGCAGGGGGCAGCATATCGGCACTGGAAGGAGAGGGATTAAATAAGGTGCCGTTCCAGTGTTGTACACCAGGGGGGGAAGCAGCACTATTCAAAACTTGACCTAGCTCAGGGCGCCCTCTGGTGGATCCCTTCTGAACGACACATTGCAGATGATCTCGCTTTAGCGCTCAGAGCCCTGATGCCGTTGCCTAGCTGGGCCGTGAAACGTCTGCAAGAAAGCCACCCAGCTCAGCGAGCACCCTCGTTAAAACTTTCCCCAAGGCTGCAGGTGTGAATCCTGCCCACCTGCCCGCCCGGGAGAGCCTCACAGCCTGTCTAGATGAACATTAACCCGGTTTCGTTTGCAGCTCCCGCCATGGATATGGAGACATCTGATTTTGGGGCCGCCGCCCCTTTCTTGCGCATGTCGGAAAAGAGCCGCATCCAAGCTCAGACTCGGCCGTTCGACTTGAAGAAGGATGTTTTCGTGCCGGATGTCAAAGAGGAATTTGTGAAAGCCAAGATCGTTTCCAGAGAAGGTGGCAAAATCACCGCGGAAACGGAGGGCGGCAAGGTAGACATCATTCGAAGTCAGATCTTTAGACTACAAAAATATACAGAATAACGGAGCTGGAAGGGACCTTGGAGGTCTTCTAGTCCAACCCCCTGCTCAAGCAGGAGACCCTATACCTGCGGTCTTCAAACTTGGCCCTTTGATGACTTGTGGACTTCAACTCCCAGAATTCCTCAGCCAGGCACGCTGGCTGAGGAATTCTGGGAGTTGAAGTCCACAAGTCATAAAAGGGCCAGGTTTAAAGACCCCTGCTTGTGGACTTCAACTCCCAGAATTCCTCAGCCAGGCACGCTGGCTGAGGAATTCTGGGAGTTGAAGTCCACAAGTCATAAAAGGGCCAAGTTTGAAGACACCCCCCCCCCCCGCCCTATATCATTCCAGACAAAGGGCTGTAAGCATTCCTCCAGATCTGAAAGATCTCAATTCTTGGCATCTTCCATCCAGGTGTGCTGTAAAGCGGGTCTTCGTGGTGCTGGCTGAGGATGATGGGGCTTAAAGTCCAAGCTGTCTGGACTGTGCCAATTAGAGAAGGGTAGAGAAACCGAGAAGAAATAATTTAGAGGGCACAGATCAATTTAACTCAACTGCGGCCATTTTAAGAGGTGCGGACTTCAACTCCCAGAATTCCCCAGCCAGCTATGCTCTTAAAATGGTCGTGGTTCAGAAACACTGGATAGCAGGAGCAGTTGCTACCAAAACAATGGTTAGATAAGGGGGGGGCTTGAGCCCTGGCCAAGAAAATGAGGACATATTTCAGACAAGCCCCTCCCCAATTTGCATGAAGGGAAAGGAGGGGAAGGAGACATGTCTTCAGGCTGCTAGGGCCATTACTATAGCTATTACAATATTACATTTATATTGTAATATTGTAATGCTGGCCTAATATGGTGTGGGGCTTCTTAATCTGGTCTAGCCTGTTGGGCTGACAATGATAAATCTTCCAGTGGGTCAAGCACCGTTGTTCCCTTTAGTGTATGTGTGTTTATTTGTGTGTGTGTGTGTGTGTGTATTTGTTAATGCGTGTGGATTCCTGGCAGCTGCCTGGACAAGTCCCTGGAGTTTTCCTGCAAACATTTCGGAAGTGATATGCCATTGCTTGCTTCCTAGGGCTGGGAGAGAGGGACTGGCCCAAAGTCACCCAGCCGGCTTTCATGCCTGAGGCAGGACTAGAACTCTCCGTCTCCCGGTGATTGGCCCAAAGTCACCCAGCCGGCTTTCATGCCCAAGGCGGGACTAGAACTCTCCGTCTCCCGGTGATTGGCCCAAAGTCACCCAGCCGGCTTTCATGCCCAAGGCGGGACTAGAACTCTCCGTCTCCCGGTGATTGGCCCAAAGTCACCCAGCCGGCTTTCATGCCCGAGGCGGGACTAGAACTCTCCGTCTCCCGGTGATTGGCCCAAAGTCACCCAGCCGGCTTTCATGCCCAAGGCGGGACTAGAACTCTCCGTCTCCCGGTGATTGGCCCAAAGTCACCCAGCCGGCTTTCATGCCCAAGGCGGGACTAGAACTCTCCGTCTCCCGGTGATTGGCCCAAAGTCACCCAGCTGGCTTTCATGCCTGAGGCGGGACTAGAACTTCTGTCTCCTGGTGATTGGCCCAAAGTCACCCAGCTGCTTTTCATGCCTGAGGCGGGACTAGAACTCTCGGTCTCCCGGTGATTGGCCCAAAGTCACCCAGCCGGCTTTCATGCCCGAGGCGGGACTAGAACTCTCCGTCTCCCGGTGATTGGCCCAAAGTCACCCAGCCGGCTTTCATGCCCGAGGCAGGACTCAAAGCCTCATGGGTCAGGGACGGGTTAGCAAAGGGAGCCCCATTCCTGTGGTGAGGCCTATCTGACCTCAAGATCCGATTCCATCTCGTTGGCAGACGGTGACGGTCAAAGAAGATCAAATCATGCAGCAGAACCCGCCCAAGTTCGACAAGATCGAGGATATGGCCATGCTGACTTTTCTGCACGAACCGGCCGTGCTCTACAACCTGAAGGACCGCTACGCCGCCTGGATGATCTACGTAAGCCCAGAGGAATGGGGAGAGAAGACTTTGCGTGGAGGAGCTTATTCTTACCCCGCAGATATCTGGGGGTGATGAGCAAAACAGAATCAGAATCAGAATACAACTGGAAGGGACCTTGGAGGTCTTCTAGTCCAGCCCCCTGCTCAAGCAGGAGACCCTAGGCCAGGGGTAGGCCACCTTGGCTTTTTTATGACTCGTGGACTACAACTCCTAGAATTCCTGAGCCAGCCATGGGAGCTAAAGTCCACGAGTCATAAAAGAACCAAGGTTGCCTACCCCTGTGCCTAGGCCATTCCAGACAAATGGCTGTCCAGTCTCTTCTTAAAGACCACCAGTGTTGGAGCACCCACAACTTCTGGTGGCAAGCCGTTCCACTGGTTAATTGTCCTCACTGTTAGGAAATTCCTCCTTAGTTCCAGGTTGATTCTTTCCTTGATTAATAATAATAATAATAATAATAATAATAATAGTAGTAGTAGTAGTAGTAGTAGTAATAATAATAATAGTAATAATAATATTAGTAATGATGATGATGATGTTGGAGGTCATCTAGTCCAACCCCCTGCTCAGGCAGGAAATCCTATATCACTTCAGACAAATGGCTGTCCAGTCTCTTCTTAAAAACCTCCAGTGTTGGAGCATTCACCGCTTCTGGAGGCAGGTGGTTCCACTGGTTAATTGTTCTAACTGTCAGGAAAGTTCTAGGTTGCTTCTCTCCTTGATCAGTTTCCATCCTTGCTTCTTGTCCAGCCTTCAGGTGCTTTGGAAAATAGCTTGACTCCCTCTTCTTTGGGGCAGCCCCTGAGATATTGGAAGACTGCTATCCTGTCCCCCCTCGTCCTTCTCTTCGTTAAACTAGACATACCCAATTCCATCAACCGTTCCTTGTATGTTTTAGCCTCCAGTCCCTTGATCATCTTTGTTGCTCTTCTCTGCACTCTTTCTAGAGTCTCAACATCTTTTTTACATCGTGGTGACCAAAACTAGATGCAGTATTCCAAGTGTGGCCTTACCCAGGCTTTGTAAAGTGGTATTAACCTCTTCCCTCTCTTCTTCTCTAGACCTACTCAGGGCTGTTCTGTGTGACGGTCAACCCCTACAAGTGGTTGCCGGTCTACAACGCTGAAGTGGTGGGTGCTTACCGAGGGAAGAAGCGGAGTGAAGCTCCTCCTCATATCTTCTCCATCTCCGACAATGCCTATCAGTACATGTTGACAGGTAAAGGATCTTACAGGTAAAGGAAGACGAGGGGATCCAGAAGGGGGGAACCTGGTGGTCATGAGAGAAGAACCAATGTTGAAGATTTCAGGAAGTCCACTGGGGCTTCTCCTGTTCCCCTTCTTCCTCTTCCTCTTTGTCTATCTTCTCCTTCTCCTTGTTGTCTTCCTCCTTGTCTACCGTCTTCTTCTCTCTCTCCTCCTCCTCCTCCTCGTCTATCTTCTCCTTCTCTTCTTCCTCTTCCTCGTCTGCCTTCTTCTTTTCCTCTTTGTGTATTTTCTCCTGCTTGTCTTTCTCCTCTTCTTTGTTGTCAATTTCTTCTTCTTCTTCTTCTTCTTCTTCTTCTTCTTCTTCTTCTTCTTCTTCTTCTTCTTCTTCTTCTTCTTCTTCTTCTTCTTCTTCTTCTTCTT
>NW_015387673.1:491166-510494 GCF_001527695.2 Protobothrops mucrosquamatus
TCCTCCTTGTCTATCTTCTCCTTCTTCTCTTCTTCCTCTTCCTCCTTGTCTATCTTCTCCTTCTTCTCTTCTTCCTCGTCCTCCTTGTCTATCTTCTCCTTCTTCTCTTCTTCCTCTTCCTCCTTGTCTATCTTCTCCTTCTTCTCTTCTTCCTCGTCCTCCTTGTCTATCTTCTCCTTCTTCTCTTCTTCCTCTTCCTCCTTGTCTATCTTCTCCTTCTTCTCTTCTTCCTCTTCCTCCTTGTTTATCTTCTCCTTCTTCTCTTCTTCCTCGTCCTCCTTGTTTATCTTCTCCTTCTTCTCTTCTTCCTCGTCCTCCTTGTCTATCTTCTCCTTCTTCTCTTCTTCCTCGTCCTCCTTGTCTATCTTCTCCTTCTTCTCTTCTTCCTCCTCCTCCTTGTCCATCATCCCCTTTTCCTTCTCTTCCTCCTTGACTATCTTCTCCTTCTTTTCCTCATCTGTTTTCTGCTTCTCCTTCTTCTCTTCCTCCTCTTCCTCCTTGTCTATCTTCTTCCCCATCCTCCTTGTCTATTTTCGCCTTCTCCTTCTCTTCCTCCTTGTCTTATCTCCTCCTCCTCCTCTTCTTACTCCTCCATCTTCTCCTCCTCCTCTCCCCTTCTTTTTCTTTCTCCTCATCTATCTCCTTCTCCTTCTGCTCTTCCTCCCTTGCTTTCTTGTTTCTCCCTATCTTTTCAAATCTTTTTTTTCCCCTTCTCTTTTCTAGATCGGGAGAACCAGTCCATTCTTATCACGTAAGTTCCAACTCCTGCCTTGACCTTTCAAAATACTGTTTAGTTATCAAAATGCTATTTAGGTAGCTTACCAACCCCGTGGAACTTGTTTTCCATTTTGATTGGAGGTGGGGGGGGGGTTGTCTCCTTCTCACAGTGAAATTAAAGTGGTTTTTCTTCAGTCTTTGACCTAGCAGGAAGCTATAGGGACATAACATAGAATAGAATAGAATAGAATAGAATAGAATAGAATAGAATAGAATAGAATAGAATAGAATAGAATAGGAATAGGAATAGAATAGAATAGAATAGAATAGAAAATATGGGAATAGAATAGAATAGAATAGAATAGAATAGAATAGAATAGAATAGAATAGAATAGAATAGAATAGAATAGAATAGAATAGAATAGGAATAGGAATAGAATAGAAATATAGAATAGAATAGAAATGAATAGAATAGAATATGAAATGGATAGAATAGAATAGAATAGAATAGAATAGAATAGAATACAATACAATACAATACAATACAATACAATACAATACAATAGAAAATATTGAATGGGAATGGAATGGAATGGAATGGAATGGAATGGAATGGAATAGAATAGAATAGAATAGAATAGAATAGAATAATGGAATGAAGAATAGAATAGAATAGAATAGAATAGAATAGAATAGAATAGAATAGAACTGGAAGGGACCTTGGAGGTCTTCTAGTCCAGCCCCCCACTCAAGAAGGAGAACCTACACCATCTCAGACAAGTGACTGTCCAGTCTCTTCTTAAAAATCTCCAGTGATGGAGCGCCCACATTAAGCCCACATAAAAGAATTGGTAGGATCAACTTAACTTAAGAACACAATTGACCCTCAAACCTCCTGTTATTAGATGAATCTGGCCTCAGTTATTAAGTGAATCGCTGCAGTTGTTAAGTTAGGAACACTGTCGTTAAATGAATCCGTCTTCCCCCTTGACTTTGCTTGTCAGACGGTTGCAAAAGGGGATCACGTGACCCCCCCGGGGCGCCGCAACCGTCATAAATACGAGTCAGTTGCCAAGCGTCTGAATTTGGATCACGTGACCCTGGGGCAGGGCTAGGCCACTTGGCTCTTTTATGACTCGTGGACTTCAATTCCCAGAATTCCTGAGCCAGCATGAGGGAAACTTTGGCCCCCTCATGACTTGTGGACTTCAACTCCCAGAATTCCTGAGCCAGCATGGCTCAGCTTGGAAACCTCTCCCTTTCCCCTCAGCATGGCTGGCTCAGGAATTCTGGGAGTTGAAGTCCACGAGTCATAAAAGAGCCAAGGTTGCCTACCCCTGCCCTAGACCAGAGGTGGGGAACTATGGCCCCTTTTTATGACTCGTGGACTTCAACTCCCAGAATTCCTGAGCCAGCATGGGGGAACTATGGTTCCCTTCATGACTCGTGGACTTCAACTCCCAGAATTCCTGAGCTAGCCTGGCTCAGCTTGGAAACCTCTCCCTTTCCCCTCAGCATGGCTGGCTCAGGAATTCTGGGAGCTGAAGTCCACGAGTCAGAAAAAAGCCAAGGTGGCCTACCCCTGGTCTAGACATACCCTGGAATGAGGAATTCTGGGAGTTGAAGTCCACGAGTCATAAAAGAGCCAAAGTTTCCTACCCCTGCCCTGGGGGATGCCACAACGGTCGTAAGTGTGGAAAAACAGTGGCGAGTCCCTTTTTTTAGTGGCGTTGCAACTTCACAGGATCACTAAATGGGCTTTTGTAAGTCGAGGGCTCCCCACCCTGATCAGATCTGACCTAGCTTAGCTTTCTGATGTCTCCTGGGTTGACTAAATGTTGCTCTATACAGGGAGTCCTCAACTTACGGGACCAGAATTCCGTGCCTAAGCAAGACAGTGGCTACATGAGCCAAAGCTGTTTTGCAATTGGTTTGCCGTGGGGGTGTGTGTGTAAGCGTATCACTGCGGTTGTTAAGTGGATCACACGGTCGTTAAGCGAATCCAGCTTCCCCACTCTACCCAAATCAAGTTTGCTTGTCGGGAAGCTGCCTTAGGCAGGTCGCCAATGGTGATCTTATTTACATCCACTGTCCCATCGATCAGGCCTGAGTTAAGATTATGTTGTTTTTTCCCCCCCTCCCTGTAGCGGAGAATCCGGTGCTGGGAAGACTGTGAATACCAAGCGGGTCATCCAATATTTCGCGGTCATCGCTGCGATTGGCGATCGTAGCAAGAAAGACCAAGCGGCCGCAACGGGGAAGGTGAGCGTCCAATCGGGCAGTGTTTTGTTAACCTTGGGAAGTTTAAGACGGCTGGACCCTCAACTCCCAGAATTCCCCATCCGGCTTGCCTGGATGCCCAGGTTGGACACCCCTACTTCAATAATTCAGACTATTGGATCCTAAACCTGGGCAACTTGAAGATTTAAGTCTTGTGGACTTTAACTCCCAGAATTCCCCAGCCAGCATGGCTGGCTGGGGAATTCTGGGAGTTGAAGTCCACCCGTCTTAAAGTTCCCAAGGTTGAAAAAACACTGCTATACAGTTACATATTTAAAGCTGGGCTACACATTACACCAGTTCTCTTCAACCGGGTGCTACTTCTATTAACCCTAACCAGATAGCCCAGTAGTAAGGGCTATTAATTATTAATTAATTAATTGATTAGTATTAATTAGAACAATTAATTGGTTAATACCAATTAGAAAATTAATTAATTAGTAATACTTAGAAAATTAATTAGTATTAATTAGAACAAATAATTAATTAGCAATAATTAGAAAAATTAACTAATTCGTGCTAATTGGAACAATTAATTAATTAGCATTAATTAGAACAATGGTGGCCTCTGGTTATCTTGCATTATGACTTCTAACCCTCCGTAGAATATATAGAACAGGGGTCTTCAAACTTGGCCCTTTTATGACTTGTGGACTTCAACTCCCAGAATTCCTCAGCCAGGCACGCTTGTAGACCCCTGATATAGAATAACAAAGTTGGAAGGGACCTTGGAGGTCTTCTAGTCCAACACCCTATGCCATTCCAGACAAATGGTTGTCCAGTCTCTTCTTAAAAACTTCCAGTGTTGGAGCATTCACCGCTTCTAGTGGTTAATTGTCCTCACTTCTAGGAAATTTCTCCTTAGTTCTAGGTTGCTTCTCTCTTTGGTTAGTTTCCATCTTTTGCTTCTTGTCCTGCCTTCAGGCGCTTTGGAGAATAGCTTGACTCCCTCTTCTTTGGGGCAACCCCTGAGATACTGGAACGCTGCTATCATGTCCCCCCTTCTCTTCATTAAACTAGCCATCCCCAATTCCAGCAACCGTTCCTTATATGTTTCAGCCTCCAGTCCCCTGATCCTCTTTGTTGCTCTTCTCTGCCCTCTTTCCAGAGTCTCAACATCTTTTTTATCTTTATCTTGTTCTAATGCACGGTTCTTCAAAGTTGGCCCTTTGATGGCTTGTGGACTTCAACTCCCAGAACTCCTGAGGCAGGCAGGCACGCTGGCTGAGGAATTCTGGGAGTTGAAGTCCACAAGTCATTAAAGGGCCAAGACTAAAGACCCCTGGTCTAATACTTCCACCTCACCCATCCACAGGGCACCTTGGAAGATCAAGTCATCCAAGCCAACCCAGCTCTGGAGGCCTTCGGCAACGCCAAGACCCTAAGGAATGACAACTCCTCTCGCTTCGTAAGTATGGATGCAAAAGGAGAAGGCGTGTCCTTTCTGCGATACCATCCTGTCTAATCTTCGCACGCTTCTACTTGCTCTCAATCCATTCCTCCTTTCTTCTTCAGGGTAAATTCATCCGAATCCATTTTGGGGCGACAGGCAAGCTGGCGTCAGCCGACATAGAAACCTGTGAGTGTTGAGTTTCCAGAATTCTCACATCTTTGATGGATTCTTTGCAAGTTCTTGGGTTGTTTCTTCTGGATTTTTCGCACTCGTTCACCATCTCAGCATCTTTGTCGTTCTCTGCTTTTTTGTCTTCTTTTCAGATCTCCTGGAAAAGTCCAGGGTCATCTTCCAGCTGAAGTCTGAGAGGAATTATCACATCTATTACCAGATCTTGTCCAACAAGAAGCCAGAGCTACTGGGTGAGTACTGCTCCGTGAATGATCTTTCGGACCAATCCCAGATTTTGGCGCATTGTTTTCGAGGTTCAGGTGAACTTGTCCAAACTGGTTAGAGATAAACTACATCTCTTCCATCTTGGCCTTGTACAGGCCTGAAGGGTTCATATATTTGAAGTCCGGAAGGCTTCGTTGAGTCCAGGTTGACGTGTCTTGGTCTTGTTGAGTTGGCCATGCTCTTCTAGTTGCTTCTAGTCAGATTTTCTTGACTCGGCCTGAGTTGAATTGGGTTCCTCTTCACTAGTTCAACTTAATTGTGCTGGGACTTTTCCAACCTTATTAAGACTGAAGAAGCCTTGATTGGACTACTGGACGCCTTGATCGATTCTCCTCCACTTAGTCTGAAGTTCATCTTTATCTCCGGCGTTGAAGACCTGGTTGACCTGGTTCTCAATCCAAAGAATTGAGAATACCATACCTGGTCTTGTGGGGTCCTGGATGCTCTCTGAACGTGGTTGTTGAAGAGCAGACTCCCCCCTCCCTTCTAGCACTGATGAGGATACCTGGTGGGATCATGAAATGTCTGCAAGAAAGCAATCAAGCTCAGAGGAGACTCCACAATCCTCCTCCTCCTCCCCCTTCTCCTTCTCGTCCTTCTCCTCGTCCTCCTCCGCTATCCTCCCCCCTTTTCTCCTCCACTCCACAAAGCCCACTCCTTTCTAGCACTGATGATGTTATCCAGCTGGGTCATGAAACATCTGCAAGAAAACAAGCAAGCTCATAGGGATTCCACAATTGTTGTCATCGTTGTCCTCCTCCTCCTCCTCTATTCTCCTTCTCATCCTTCTCTTCCTCCCACTCCTCTCTTTTTCTCCTCCACTCCACAAACCCCACTCCCTTCTAGCTCTCATGATGTTGGCTAGTTGGGTCATGAAAGGTCCACAAGAAAACAACCAAGCTCAGAGAGCACCAAACCTAAGGTACAAATTATTCTCTGCTATCGGTACCTGGTCTCTTCTGGGGTGACCCTTGTCTTCCAAAACAGCGTCTTCCTGTGAAGCCCAAGCGGTGGCTATGATTGTTGAAGACCTCAGCCAGACCTTCTCCCTAAGAGTGAAGGACAGCTTGTTTTGATTCCTAGTTTTCATTCCCCGTTATACCTTTCTGCGTCCTTTAAATGTGTTGTTTGCACGAGAGGGTTTCCATGGTTCGGTTGTGAGCTGTTTTGAGATTTACAGCGTTGGTAAAGTGTGATTTGCATTTCAGAACGGTCCTTGACCTCTTCTGCTGATGGAAGAACCACTTAGGAAGAGAAGGATGGCCACGTTGTGTCCACGCCTGACTTCTACCATCTGTTTCTCTTTCCAGATATGATGTTGGTCACCAACAATCCTTACGACTACGCCTTTATCTCCCAAGGAGAGACCACGGTGCCCTCGATCGATGACGCAGAGGAACTGTTAGCAACTGATGTGAGTTGCTGAGGGTAGAGTAATGTTCTGAGTGTTCTCCAACTTGGCTTCTAGATCAGGGGTCCCCAACCTTGGCAACGTGAAGACCTGTGGACTTCAACTCTCAGAATTCCCCATCCAGCATGGCTGGATGCCCAGGTTGGACACCCCAATAATTCAGACTATTGGACCCTGAACCTGGGCAACGTGAAGACTTGTGGACTTCAACTCCCAGAATTCCCCATCCAGCACGGCTGGCTGGGGGATTCTGGGAGCTGAAGTCTACAAGTCTTCAAATTGCCAAAGTTGGACACCCCTAGTTCAAGATATTTTGGACTATTGAACCCTGAACCCAGGCAACTTGAAGACTTGTGGACTTCAACTCCCAGAATTCCCCATCCAGCATGGCTGGCTGGGGAATTCTGGGAGTTGAAGTCCACAAGTCTTCAAATTGCCAAGGTTGGACACCCATAGTTCAAGATATTTTGGACTATTGAACCCTGAACCCAGGCAACTTGAAGACTTGTGGACTTCAACTCCCAGAATTCCCCATCCAGCATGGCTGGCTGGGGAATTCTGGGAGTTGAAGTCCACAAGTCTTCAAATTGCCAAGGTTGGACACCCATAGTTCAAGATATTTTGGACTATTGAACCCTGAACCCAGGCAACTTGAAGACTTGTGGACTTCAACTCCCAGAATTCCCCATCCAGCATGGCTGGCTGGGGCATTCTGGGAATTGAAGTCCACAGCTCTTCAAGTTGGCCAGATTAGATACCCTTACTTCCAAGATGTTTTTAAACTATTGAGCCCTGAATCTTCCCCAAGCAAAGGCTCATGGGACTTGTAGTCCAACCTATATCTGAGAGATCGATTTGATGGAATTGCATAGCTGGCTTTGGGTTGAACTCATCAACTATTTTTTGTTTTCTCCAAACCCAGAGTGCCTTCGACATCTTGGGCTTCACCCAGGAGGAGAAAAACTCCATCTACAAGTTGACGGGGGCCATCATGCACTACGGCAACATGAAGTTCAAGCAGAAGCAGCGGGAAGAGCAGGCTGAGCCAGATGGCACCGAAGGTCAGGCGAAGAGACGATCCGGGCCGCCACCAAATTATGAATATGAGCAATAATTTACAAAGATTGATTAATACCCAGTTAACGATAAAATGGGTGCCGGCAATCCTCCCCTTAACGACCCCCCCCACCGACTCAAAAATTTCCCTTGCTCAGCAAGACACTGAAGTGTCCCATTTTACGACCTTCTTTGCCACCGTGGTTAAACGGATCTGGCTTTCCCCCCTTTTGACTTTGTTTGTCAGAAGGTCACAAAAGGGGATTAAAGGGCATCCTCAAGTGACAGGTTCAGAAACCCCGGGTTCTGATGTCCAACAACTCCCTTCCAATCAAGCCACTAGTCCTCACTGTTCTCTCAATATGGCGCTTCACTTCCACCAGCCATAATTCCCTCTGCTTTCTCCTAGCCCTAACCAGCTCCTTATCCCTCTGCCTGGTGGGCACAGCAGACGTTTCCATGACAACCCCATTCCAGCTAGGCCAGGGCTAGGCCACCTTGGCCCTTTTATGACTCATGGACTTCAACTCCCAGAATTCCTGAGCCAGCCATGCTGAGGGGAAAGGGAGAGGTTTCCAAGCTGAGCCAGGCTGGCTGAGGAATTCTGGGAGTTGAAGTCCACGAGTCATACAAGAGCCAAGTTTGCCTACCCCTGAGCTAAAACAAGAGTTCTCCAATCTTGGCCATTTGATGACTTGTGGACTTCAACTCCCAGAATTCCTCAGCCAGGGTTGAGTTATGGGAGACTTTGCTTGTCACAAGGTCACAAAAGGGGATTATATGACCCCAGGGCGCTGCAACCGTCGTAAATGCATACGGGCAGGAAATGACTCCTTCGTTCTCAAGCAATGTTTCTCAACGTTGGCAACTTGGATGGGTGGGCGTTCAACCGTGGTGACGTGAAGATGGGTGGACTTCAATGCCCAGGATTCCCAAGCTGGCTGGGGAAATCTTGGGAGTTGAAGTCCACCCATCTTCCCGTCACCAAGGGTGAGGAACACTGCTCTAAAGTGGGGAACTGTGAAAACTCCCAGCTAGTATTTTGCAAAATCTCTACTATAGATCTAGGGCAGTGGTTCTCAACCTGTGGGTCGGGACCCCATTTGGGATCGATCGACCATTTCACGGGGGTCGCCAAGCAAGGCTGTCCGCCATTTTTTTGTCCGCCATTTTTTTGTCCGCCATTTTTTTCCCCCTTTTCCGGCGGGTGCCTTATCTCCCTTGGGCTGGGCCAGCTGGTGGTCGGCCTGCTCCGTCTCTGCCGCTTGCCAGCTACGCCTCGGCCGGCGCAGGGGGCGGAACCACGCATGCGCGGCGCTCCCGGGCAGGGAAAGTCCTCGACTTACGACCGGTTGGGTAGTCCTCGACTTACGACCAGTTTAGTCCTCGACTTATGACCGTTTTAGTCCTCGACTTATGATTGTTTTAGTCCTCGATTTACGACCGGTTGGGGTCGCGGCATTAAAAAGGTTGAGAACCACTGATCTAGGGAAACAAGAATTGGAAACGCCAAAGGTTCCATGTCTACGTTCTCCTCTCCTCTATGGTTTTAAAAGATGTCCAGGTGGAGATCTTCAGGCATGCGACTCAATGTTTCGGTTCTCCAAAACGTGTATCAAAAAAATATTCAGCCCACTTTTCTGTGGGAAAGCACGTTTTTACGGATTGGGTCTTGCACTACAGCAAGCTGGCAACCAACCACTCGAGTCCTTTCCAACCTGTCCACCCTGCGCAATAGTGGCGAATATCTGTAGGATGGGGGTGTAGGATGGGGTTGAAGGTTTGTCCTCCGAGCTTGTGGGTTGGTTTTCCGAATGTTTCGTTACCAGGGTAGGCAGAATTTAGGGCAGGGGTCGGCAACCTTAAACACTCAAAGAGCCACTTGGACCCGTTTCCCAGAGAAAAGAAAGCGCTGGGAGCCGGAAAACTTGTGTGCGCGTGCGTAGGGGGGTGGGAGCTTGATTGAAGAGTTTAATTAAAAAGAAATAGAGGCTGCTGTGCATGGGTTCTCTCTCTCTCTCTCTCTCTCTCTCTCTCTCTCTCTCTCTCTCTCTCTCTCTCTCTCTCTTTCTCCCTCTCTCTCTCTCTCCCTCCCTCCCTCTCTCTCTCTTTGTCTTCCTCTCTCTCTCTCTCTCTCTCTTCCCCTGTCTCCGATCTTCTGCTCACCTGGCAAGCTGGCTTCACGCTGTTCTCCAACAAGCTGACACACATTCTTATTGGACTGGCTCTCTCCTGCCCTTGGTCTGCCAGTCCTCTTTCCCCACTCAGTGTGTGTGTGTGTGTGTGTGTGTGTGTGTGTGTGTGTGTGAGAGAGAGAGAGAGAGAGAGAGAGAGAGAGACAGAGCGAGAGAGAGAGGGCTGCTGCTTTCTGGTTTCTGCTGCTTCCTGCTTCCTGCACAGACGCAGCAAAGGCAGGAGCCCCGCCCAATAAGCTTGTCAGCTTCTCCGAGAACAGTGTGAGGCCACTCTCTTTTTTACATACACAGAGAGAGAGGGGGGGAAGCGCAAGTGCCTCTCTCTCTCTGCAAATGGCGGAGGAGGCTGGGAGCCACAGGAGAAGGCTCAAAGAGCCACATGCGGCTCCGGAGTTGTGGGTTGCCGACCCGTGATTTAGGGGATGTCTGTGTCAGTGCGCTTCTGTTTATAAGGGCTTGAGGTGTGGGTTTGTCAAGTGAGGCTCTTATCCAAATCAACCGCACAGCCAGCCAGAGACAGCACTGACCCTCACCATCCCGTGCAATCCCCCCTGTCCCATCAGTTCCCCTCCCAATGACATAACCTCCCCATCACAAGACCCATCACAAGCCTCTCACTGGTGTCTCACACCTGACCCATCACTAGGCCCTCTCTTGACACACCCACACCTCAAGCCCTTATAAACAGAAGAACAAGCACCGACCCTCACCATCCCGTGCAGTCCCCCTTCTCCCACCAGTTCACCTCCCATGACATAACCTCCCCATCACAAGACCCATCACAAGCCTCTCACTGGGGTCTCACATCTGACCCATCACTAGATCCTCTCTTGACACACCCACACCTGAAGCCCTTATAAACAGAACAAGCACCGACACTCACCATCCCACGCAGTCCCCCCTCTCCCATCATTCCCCTCCCAATGACATAACCTCCCCATCACAGGACCCATCACAAGCCTCTCACTGGGGTCTCACATTTGACCCATCACTAGACCCTCTCTTGACACACCCACACCTGAAGCCCTTATAAACAGAACAAGCACCGACACTCACCATCCCACGCAGTCCCCCCTCTCCCATCATTCCCCTCCCAATGACATAACCTCCCCATCACAGGACCCATCACAAGCCTCTCATTGGTGTCTCACACCTGACCCATCACTAGACCCTCTCTTGACACACCCACACCTGAAGCCCTTATAAACAGAAGAACAAGCACCGACCCTCACCATCCCGCGCAGTCCCCCCTCTCCCACCAGTTCCCCTCCCAATGACATAACCTCCCCATCACAAGACCCATCACAAGCCTCTCACTGGGGTCTCACACCTGACCCATCACTAGACCCTCTCTTGACACACCCAACCCGAAGCCCTTATAAACAGAAGAACGTCGACACTGACATCCCCTAAACTCCGCTGAAGAGGTTGACTACCTGGTAACGAAACGTTTGGAAACCAACCCACAAGATCGGAGAACAAACCTTCGCCCTAGTCCAGTGATGGCGAACCTTTTAGAGACCGAGTGCCCAAACTGCAACCCAAAACCCACTTATTTATCGCCGGGTGCCAGGTGGGTGTGGCCCACTGGGTGGGCGTGGCTTTGGTGGTCATGGCAGACTGGATGGGTGTGGCCAAGGTGGGCATGATCACCTCGATGTTGCTTGTGGGGAGGGACGCCTGTGGGGGCCGAGTAGGGTTGGGGGAGATCCAGGGGGTCTCTGGCAGGTAGGGCAGGAGGCTCGTCCTGCGGGGTGAGGTGAGGCAAGGCAGGGGTGCCATTGTCACAGGGCAAGGTGAGGCAGGGGCCAGGGCGGCTGCTGCCTGACACCATCGGCCCCCGCACACAGAGGCCAGCGAGCGCATGGGTGCTGGGATGCATCCAGCCACGTGGGGCCTCGGCAAGTTAGCAGGTGGCTGGTTGAAGAGGGACGGTTGCCATCTCCGGGGCATGGCCCGCGTGCCCACAGAGAGGGCTCTGAGTGCCGCCTCTGGCACGCGTGCCATAGGTTCGCCACCACTGCCCTAGTCCACCCTATCTTCTTTAACCCAAGAGACGGACTTCTACTGAAACCCTGTCATGGTCTTTGCAGAAGCTGACAAGTCAGCGTACCTGATGGGGCTGAACTCCGCAGACCTGCTCAAGGGGCTTTGCCACCCGAGGGTCAAAGTGGGCAACGAGTACGTCACCAAAGGGCAAAATGTCCAACAGGTAAGAATCCCACCTGTCGAGAGAGGGGAAAAAAAACAAAACCGACGTCTTGGTCCAAACTCTCAGAAGAAAAATAAGAAGGAGCCAGTTTTCAAATTCGGGCTCAGCCTGGACATATTATTTCTTTGATTTCTTTTTTCTTTTTTTTTTAATGTGGTGAGATGTTCTTATGCACACGTACCCAGGCAGACTCAGATTGTCTTCTTGGGTGTCTAATTCAAATTCCTTGTGTGTCTAATCACCCTTGGCCAATAAAGTATTCTATTCTATTCTATTCTATTCTATTCTATTCTATTCTATTCTATTCTATTCTATTCTATTCTATTCTATACTATTCTATTCTATTCTATTCTATTCTATTCTATTCTATTCTATACTATTCCATTCCTTATTTTATTATTCTACTCTACTCTACTCTACTCTACTCTACTCTACTCTACTCTACTCTACTCTACTCTACTCTACTCTACTCTACTCCACTCCACTCCACTCCACTCCATTCCATTCCATTCCATTCCTTATTTTATTATTCTACTCTACTCTACTCTACTCTATACACTCTACTCTGTTCTGTTCTGTTCTGTTCTGTTCTATTCTATTCTATTCTATTCCATGTTCTATTCCATTCCATATTCTGTTCCATTCTATTCTGTTCTGTTCTGTTCTATTCTATTCTATTTCGTGTTCTATTCTATTCTATTCCATGTTCTATTCCATTCCCTATTCTATTCTATTCTATTCTATTCTATTCTATTCTATTCTATTCTATTCTATTCTATTCTATTCTAATTTTATTATTCTATTCTATTCTATTCTTTCTATTCTATATTTTATTATTCTATTCTATTCTATTCCATTTCATTCCATTCCTTATTTTATTATTCTATTCTACTCTATACACTCTACTCTACTCTACTCTACTCTACTCTACTCTACTCTATTCTATTCTATTCTATTCTATTCTATATTTTATTATTCTATTCTATTCTATTCTATTCTATTCTATTCTATTCTATTCTATTCTATTCTATTCTATTCTATTCTATTCCATTCCTTATTTTATTATTTTATTCTACTCTACTCCATTCTACTCTACTCTACTCTACTCTACTCTACTCTACTCTACTCTACTCTACTCTACTCTACTCTACTCTACTCTACTCTATTCTATTCTATTCGTGTTGAGCTTTGTTGAAGAATTTAGGAAGGGAGCAAGCTTTGTCTTCCCATAACTTCCGTTTCCTCCGTAGGTGTACTACGCCACTGGTGCTCTGGCCAAGTCTGTCTATGAGAGGATGTTCGTCTGGATGGTCATGAGAATCAACACCACCCTGGAAACTAAGCTTCCCCGACAGTATTTCATTGGGGTGTTGGATATTGCTGGCTTTGAGATCTTTGATGTGAGTCATTCCTTCTTGAGTCGTGGGCTTGTTTTGTTTACTGGATGTATCAACCTTCTCCAAGTTGATTCTCCAATGTGTTGGGACTGCAGGTCTCTGAATTTCCCAGGCAACAACTGGGTAGAAGTTGAGATAGATGGATGGATGGATGGTGGCACCATCTTGCTTGCAGTTAGAAACTGTTGAGATGGTTTTTGAACCGAAGGCCATCTTGTTGAGCTTTTACCAGGTCCATCCATTCACCCATTCACCCATCCATTTTTCCATTCTTCTAACCCCCCACCCATTCCCCCATCTATTCATTCATTCATCCCTGATTTTGTTCCATCCATCCATCCACCTGCCCATCCATCCATCCGTCCATCCATCTTTGCATCCTCCATCCATCCTTCCCTCCATCTATCTCTCCACCCTTCCTTCCTTCTTTCCTTTCTTCCTTCCTCCTTCCCTTCCTTCCTTCCACTCACCCTTCCTTCCTTCCTTCCACTCACTCACCCACCCATCCATCTTTCCACCCTTCCACCCACCCATCTATCCATCTATCCAACTATCCATCTATCCATCCATCCATCCATCCATCCTCCCTCTACCCTTCCTTCCTTCCTTCCTTCCTTCCTTTCTTTCCTTCCTTCCTTCCTTCTTTCCTTCCATCCTTCCTTCCTTCCACCCACCCACCCACCCACCCATCCACCCATCCATCTATCCATCCCTCCATCCCTCCATCCCCCTCCCTCTACCCTTCCTTCCTTCCTTCCTTCCTTCCTTCCTTCCTTCCTTCCACCCACCCATCTATCCATCTTTCCATTATTCATCCCTCCCTCCATCTACCCACCCTTCCTTCCTTCCTCCATCCCTCCCTCCCTCCCTCCCAAATTTCCAGGAACCTTGATCTAACTGAGAGTGGTCCCTGCTGAAAAAAGAAAAAAAAGTCTGATCTTCTGGAAATGCTCACCTGCGCGAAGGTCCATAACTTCCTTTCCCCTCCCCTCCCCCCCCAGTTCAACAGCTTTGAGCAGCTCTGCATCAACTTCACCAACGAGAAGCTGCAGCAGTTCTTCAACCACCACATGTTTGTGCTGGAACAAGAGGAGTACAAGAAGGAGGGCATCGAATGGGTCTTCATTGACTTCGGCATGGACCTCCAGGCCTGCATCGACCTCATTGAGAAGGTACCTCATTGAGAAGGTCTTCTCCATACGCCTTTTGTAAAATACCAACTTTCCTTATTCATGCCTGATTCTGGCCAGTGGGTGGTGACCCCTCCAGAGCCAGGAGGAAATCTTATTTAAGGAGTTAACCGTTCCCTATTGAGGTGATAAGATGGATCACGTTGGGCTAGTAGTTCTCAAATGTTTTTAGGGTCAACATCAAGTTACTCATCCAAATAACGTCTTCAGTCAAAATGAATATTTTTGGTTAGGCATAGAGTCAGAGAGTCAGGGGAACGTACTAACTCTTGCAGGGGTTTCTCCCCAGAATGAAATGTCTCCATTTAATAAACTTTGGTCCAGTTTGCCATGATTTAATTGTTCAACTCTACAACGAAATCAGCGGAAGCCAATTTCCCTTCGTTTTCGGTTGCCACAGAATTGGGAGGAGTGTTTTAGCTTAGACATAACAATAAATTGTTCTGTGGGAACCAAGGTCATTGCTAGTTGCATTTGGGCGGGCTGTATATTTTGCTAGAAAGCCAGGGCAAGTAGTTAATTGGTCTCACCTATCGGAACCGTGACATTAACCTTTTTACATATCCCGTCAACAGAATAACAGAATTGGAAGGGACCTTGGAGGTCTTCTAGTCCAACCCACTGCCAAAGCAGGAAACTCTATACCAGTTCAGACAAATGGTTGTCCAATGTCCAACATTGAGCTACTAGTAGTCTTGCAGCAGTTATCAGGTTCAACATCAATTCCATTTCTTTTGCGTCCAAGTCTTCCATTATACCCAGCAAAAATATCTGTGGTTTAAACTTTATCTTTTTCTTAAAAATATTTTGAATATTCCACCATATCTTAATCCAAAATGCTTTTACTTCCCTGCATGTCCACCAAATATGAAAATAGGTTGCATCTAAGTTTCCACATCTCCAACACTTAGGTTGTAAATTAGGATACATACAAGACAATTTTTGAGGATCCAGATGCCATCTATAAAACATTTTATAAAAATTTTCCCTTAAATTTTGAGCTTGAGTAAATTTTACATTCCTAATCCAAATTGTCTCCCATGTTTCCAATAAAATCGGTTCTTGTATATTTTGAGCCCATTTTATCATACAATCCTTAACCAATTCTGTTTCTGAATCCAATTCAATCAATGCATTATAAATTCTTTTAATATGAGCTTGAGATTGATCTTTAATCTGTTTCATCAAATTTACATCCTGTAAAGTAATACCAACTTTTTGGTCCAAATGCCACCTCATTAACAATTGATTATAATAAAACCAAGAATATTCGATGTTTTCTTGTTTCAAATCTACTAAAGATTTAAGTTGCCAATTGAGTCAATCCAGATCTAAAGGGTTTTCTTCGTTCCATTACGTAATAGGTTTCACGGAAATAAAACCTATTATTCTAAAAAGTACATTCTTAGTCTATTTAAAATATGTATTCTAATAATCACCCATTTTTTCTCTTACTTCTAACTTTAGATCTTAATCCTTAAATCACGGACGCAGGTGATCTTGATTCTGTCCCTCTGTCAGTGCCGTTCGCGTTAACCCCTTGGTGAGATATTGAAGGACGGACCTTCTCCGTCATAATATCTTGGTCTTCTTCTTCTTCTTCTTCAGCCCATGGGCATCATGTCCATCCTGGAAGAAGAGTGCATGTTCCCCAAGGCCACCGACATGACCTTCAAGGCCAAGCTGTACGATAACCACCTGGGCAAGTCGGCCAATTTTGGCAAAGCACGGGCCATCAAGGGGAAACCCGAAGCGCACTTTGCCTTGATGCACTACGCCGGCACGGTGGACTACAACATCATAGGCTGGCTCCAGAAGAACAAGGACCCTCTCAACGAAACGGTGGTGGGCCTCTACCAGAAGTCAGCTCTGAAGCTCCTGGCCAACCTGTTTGCCAACTACGCTGGAGCTGACGCACGTAAGAAATAACCCTTTCGTAAAGGTTGGATGTAAAAGTAATTAAGATATATCTACATAAGCTAAAAAGAAATCTATTGATAAATGTAATAACCATGTTTTTACTTAGCTGATAGAATAAGAACTGTACTAGCTTAAATATGAGATAGCAGAGATGAAGAGAAAAAGAGAGGGAGTATTTGATGTTGAAACCAGAGAAACGTTGGTTACTAAATGTAAGACGTTTGGAAATGAATAGAAAATAAGAATGTTACACGGCATTATTCATTAGACGATGTAAGATGGCGAGGAATAGAATACATTCAGATAGATAAGACGTGTCTCCCGAACATTAGACTTTGTGATGAGGCCACACTTGGAATACTGCATCCAGTTTTGGTCACCACGATGTAAAAAAGATGCTGAGACTCTGGAAAGAGTACAGAGAAGAACAACAAACATGATTAGGGGACTGGAGGCTAAAACATATAAGGAAAGGTTGATGGAATTGGGTATGTCTAGTTTAATGAAGAGAAGGACGAGGGGGGACAGGATAGCAGTGTTCCAATATCTCCGAGGCTGCCCCAAAGAAGAGGGAGTCAAGCTAGTCTCCAAAGCGCCTGAAGGCCGGACAAGAAGCAACGGGTGGAAACTCATCAAGGAGAGAAGCAACCTGGAATTAAGGAGAAACTTCCTGACAGTTAGAGCAATTAACCAGTGGAACAACCTGCCTCCAGAAGCGGTGAATGCTCCAACACTGGAAGTTTTTAAGAAGAGACTGGACAGCCATTTGTCCAAAATGGTATAGGGTTTCCTGCCTGAGCAGGAGGTTGGACTAGATGACCTCCGAGGTCCCTTCCAACTTTATCATCATTATCAATTGTGATAAAGGGAACTTTGGTTACTTAACACTTGGAAATTATAAACATTAAATGTTAAATTTAAATATTAATGGGAAACTAAAAAAATTGGGGAAAACTAATTAGGACATTGATTGTCTATAACAGGGGTAGGCCACCTTGGCTCTTTTATGACTCGTGGACTTCAACTCCCAGAATTCCTGAGCCAGCATGGCTCAGCTTGGAAACCTCTCCCTTTCCCCTCAGCATGGCTGGCTCAGGAATTCTGGGAGTTGAAGTCCACGAGTCATAAAAGAGCCAAGGTGGCCTACCCCTGCACTAGGCCAATGAAGAGAAGGACGAGGGGGGACATGATAGCAGTCTTCCAGTATCTCAGGGGCTGCCCCAAAGAAGAGGGAGTCAAGCTATTCTCCAAGGCGCCTGAAGGCAGGACAAGAAGCAACGGGTGGAAACTAATCAAGGAGAGAAGCAACCTGGAACTAAGGAGAAACTTCCTGACAGTCAGAACAATTAACCAGTGGAACCACATGCCACCAGAAGCGGTGAATGCTCCGACACTGGGAGTTTTTAAGAAGAGACTGGACAGCCATTTGTCTGAAATGGCATAGGCTTTCCTGCCTGAGCAGGGGGTTGGACTAGATGACCTCCAGGGTCCCTTCCAACTTTATTATTATTATTATTATTATTATTATTATTATTATTATTATTATTATTATTATTATTATTATTATCATCATCCGCCCTCAGAATAGGGTGTGTGGTAGCCAGTGTGACTGTGTGAAACGTGGGATGGGACTCTAGACTAAAGAGAGAGATGGGTTCAGATTCTGGATGAAGCACACTCGGTGCCCTTAGGATAGCAGCGCGGCCTACCTCGCAGGGCAGGGCTCTGATGAGGGTAATGGGAAGCGACGGCTTCCGGAGGCGTTTATTCCAAAAGGCAACTGGATTTCCTTGAAGACCTTTCGCTTCCCATGCAAGCAGCTTCTTCGGTTCTGACCGAATGGTGGGGAAGGGAAGGACTTATATTCTTTGCCAAATAGAATTCGTCTTCTCATATATTCGTTTGGAAAAGCACCACGTAAAAAGGTAAAATCGGGCAAAATTCACTTTCACCAACGTCTCACTTAGCAACGTAAACTTCCGCCTCGGTTGTCGTCGCACACAGAGGACTAGCTGAACATGCCGGGTGCCAGGGGCCCAAATTCCGATCACGTGACCGCAGGGAGGATGCGACGGTCCTAAGAGCGAGGACTGTCCAGAAGTCCCTTTTTTTCCCCCCAGCGTCCTCGCAACTTTGAACGGTCGCTAAACGAACGGTCCTAAGTTGAGGACTTTAGCTAAGGAGGCAGTTAGTCTGTCTGGCCTAATGTCAGGCGGTTGCTTCTGTCTTCGTGATTCATGCCGGGCTTTGCTTTTATTTAAAAGAAATACAACTCCGCCTTCCCCTAGCAGAGGGGTCCTCCAGAGGTGGGGAATTCCACCCCACGTCTTCTCCAGCCGGCCTGCCTTCGGGCCGGCCGGGAGATGATGGGAATTGTAGTCCGGGACTCAGCCGGCCGGCAGCCGGAATCCACTGGGCTCAGAAGTTTGCTTTTCAGCTGGATCCTTCCGTCTTTTCTCTCTCCTCCGCAGCGCTGGAGACCACCAAGGGGAAGGGGATGCATAAGAAGAAGGGGTCTTCCTTCCAGACGGTGTCGGCCCTGCACAGGGTAAGGGGGGGTCCAAAGTTTGGGGGAAGAGGGTCTTTCAAGGGACCTTCTCGGAGGGGAGGGGGTCACCTCGCTTTTGCCGTCCCCTGTTTGCTCTGGACCGTGGACTTCCGTCCAGGGCACCGTCTGGTCTCCGGTTCTGGAGCCTTCGCCCACTGGCCATCTGCCCCCAGGAGGAAACAAGGGGCTGGGAGGAGGAAGTGCCCCCCCTGCCCACCCCCCGGGGGGGGGCTGGGCAAAGTCTAGGTGGCCCTTTTCAAGGAGGGCTCGGCCGACGCTTGTTCCTCCGAAGGCTTGAGTTGGCCTTCAATGGAGATGTTTGAAAAGAGTCCCAGAAGGATTCTTTGGGATGCCCCCCTTCCTTCCTTCCTTCCTTCCTTCCTTCCTTCCTTCCTCCCCCTCCCATCTTCTTCCTTCCTTCCTTCCTTCCTTCCTTCCTTCCTCTCCTCTCTCCTCCTCTTCTCCTTCCTTCCTTCCTTCCTTCCTCTCCTCTCTCCTCCTCTTCTCCTTCCTTCCTTCCTTCCTTCCTTCCTTCCTCCCCTCCCTTCTTCTC
>NW_015387673.1:510594-516683 GCF_001527695.2 Protobothrops mucrosquamatus
CTCCCCTCTCCTCTCCTCCCTTCCCCTCTTCTTCTTCCTTCCTTCCTTCTTTCCTCTCTCCCTTCCCCCCTCCTCTTCCCTCCTCTCCTCTCCTTCCTTCCTTCCTTCCTTCCTCTCCTTTCCTCCCCTCTCCTTCTTCCTTCCTTCCTTCCTCCCCCTCCTCTCTTCCCTTCCTTCCTTCCTCCCTCTCTCCCTCTCCTTTCCTCCCCTCCTTTCTTCCTTCCTTCCTTCCTTCCTTCCTTCCTTCCTGCCTCCCTCCCTTCCCCCTCTCCCCTCCTCTCCTTCCTTCCTTCCTTCCTCCTTCTCCTCTCCTCTCTTCCCCTCCCCTCCCCTTCTCTCTTCTCTTTCCCTTCCCTCCCCTCTTCTCCTCCCCTCCCCTTCCCTTATCCATTCTTCCTATCTGTTTATCTCCTTTCTTGCTTGCCTAACTGAAGTTCTCCCCACCAACCTCTATACCAGGGGTCCCCAACCCCCGGTCCATGAACCAGTACCGGGCCATGGCATACCGACAACCGGTCCGCACAAACAAGCAAAACCCCATCCACGGGATGTACGCAGCACACAAAACCACGCGCTCTCCGGTCCGCGGAAAAACCTCTCTCCACGGAACCGGTCCCTGGTGCCCAAAAGGTTGGGGACCTCTGCTCTATAGCATCTGTCTGTTTTTGCATTTCTTCCCTTTCCTCCTCCACCCTCCCTCTGCCCTTCCTCAGTTTTCTCCCCCAACCCATTAATCCTCTTTTCCCCCCAAACGTAAAACTCCCGACTTCCTTTTCTTCACCAGGAGAACCTCAACAAGCTGATGACCAACCTGCGTTCCACCCACCCCCACTTTGTCCGTTGCATCATCCCCAACGAGACCAAGACCCCAGGTGAGACACCCCCCCCCCCACACACACACCCCACCTTCGAGGGCCACCCAATTTGTTCGTGACATCTTCGTTTCAAGCATGTTCACGGCCGCCAGTTTTAATTTGGTAACTCTGGGTGGCCAACCAGACATAAATGTAAGATAATAAATACAGTAGTGGCCAAAATTGTGGAAACCTTTTGGGAAAAGCGTACATTTGAGGCTGGATGGCTAATAACACCACTTTTATTTTTGGAGCGGTACCATAAAATTATATATCAATGGAAAGATAATTGAATCAAGAATGTAATGCAGCCAAGTTTGTTCAATTATCTGTACTGTATTCTGTGAAAAGTTATAGCCAAATAACCAGAAAAAGGAAGCACAACTTGCTTAGGTTGATCTCAGGTAGCTTTCCTTCATCCGATTGTAGCCAATGAGCATGAGTGTTTAGAGAACCAGTCAGGTGTCATCTTGTTTTGGCAATGAGCCAATCAGATCACAGTAGGATCCAGTAATTGATCTCATGTATTGATAAGATAAGATGAGATGAGATGAGATGAGATGAGACGAGACGAGACGGGACGGGACGGGACGGGACGGGACGGGACGGGACGGGACGGGACGGGATAGATAAGATAAGATAAGATAAGATAAGATAAGATAAGATAAGATAAGATAAGATAAGATAAGATAAGATACCCTTTATTGTCATTTTTTTTACTGTGGGCACAACGGCACACATCAAAAATGAAATTGAGTTGCCCGCTCTCAAAGTGAAACACATACATGACACACACCTAAACATACTATGTAGAACATATGTATAGACCCACACCCCTACATATACATAGCAAATAAATATTAAACACTGTCCACACTTGGAATACTGAATCCAGTTTTGGTCACCGCGATGTAAAAAAGATGCTGAGACTCTGGAAAGAGTACAGAGAAGAGCAACAAAGATGATTAGGGGACTGGAGGCTAAAACATATAAGGAAAGGTTGATGGAATTGGGGATGTCTAGTTTAATGAAGAGAAGGACGAGGGGGGACATGATAGCAGCCTTCCAATATCTCAGGGGCTGCCCCAAAGAAGAGGGAGTCAAGGTATTCTCCAAAGCGCCTGAAGGCAGGACAAGAAGCCACGGATGGAAACTAAGCAAGGAGAGAAGCAACCTAGAACTAAGGAGAAACTTCCTGACAGTTAGAACAATTAACCAGTGGAACAACCTGCCTCCAGAAGCGGTGAATGCTCCAACCCTGGAAGTTTTTAAGAAGAGACTGGACAGCCATTTGTCTGAAATGGTAGAGGGTTTCCTGCCTGAGCAGGGGGTTGGACTAGATGACCTCCAAGGTCCCTTCCAACTTTATTATTATTATTATTATTATTATTATTATTATTATTATTATTATTATTATTATTACTACTACTACTACTACTACTACTACTACTACTACTACTACTACTACTATTAAGCCTTACGGATAGCATCAAATATTAGGAAAGCTCCCCTCACAGTCTTCCGATCCTTCCTCAACGAGGACTAGCTTCTTTACTTTTTGTACACACCGGCTTTTTCTCCACCTTCCACAGGGATGATCGACAATCCCTTGGTCATGCACCAGCTGCGTTGTAACGGAGTGCTGGAAGGGATCCGGATCTGCCGGAAAGGATTCCCGAACCGGATCCTCTACGGGGATTTCCGGCAAAGGTAGGCCTGAACTTCGCGAGTTTGGGGAGGGGCTTTCAAGACCCTTGGAAAAGTCACACACATACACACACACACACACACACAAAGATTAAAGAAAAAACACACACACAATGACTTTTGTTTCTACTTGGAAACCACCACTGGACTTTGTGCTCGAGGTGGGGGGAAAAAACGGAAACTTTGATTTTGGGTTTTGCCAATTGGATAGGTTTGCTGTTATGGAAACGGCTAGTTTAGAGTACAGGCCCTCCTCAACTTATGACCACAACTGAGCCCCACATTTTTGTTACTGAGGCATTTATGAAGTGAACTTTGCCCCGTTTTACGACCTTTCTCGCCGCAGTTGTTACATGAATCACTGCAGTTGTTAAATTAGTAACACAGTGATGAAGTGGATCTGGCTTCTTCCCCATTGACCTTGCTGGTCAGAAGGTCGCAAAAGGGGATCACATAATCCCAGGACACCGCAACGGTCATAAATGTGAGTCAGTTGTCAAGCGTCTGAATTTGGATCATGTGACCAGGGAATGCTGCAACGGTTGTAAGTGTGAGAAATGGTCGTAAGTCCCTTTCGCCAGGGCCATTGTAACGTTGAGCAATCCCTAAATGAAGGTTGTAAGTTGAGGACTACTTGTATTTGACACTGCTGAGATGAGAAGAGGAACTTACAGCTTTTCCTTCTTTTCCTTTTGAGGTACCGTATCCTAAACCCTGCGGCCATCCCGGAGGGACACTTCATCGACAGCCGGAAAGGGGCAGAGAAGCTTCTGGGCTCCCTGGACATTGACCACACCCAGTACAAATTTGGACACACCAAGGTGAGAGAGAATAGAATAGAATAGAATAGAATAGAATAGAATAGAATAGAATAGAATAGAATAGAATAGAATAGAATTAAGAACAGAATTAAGAATAGAATAGAATAGAATAGAATAGAATAGAATAGAATAGAATTAAGAACAGAACAGAATTAAGAATAGAATAGAATAGAATAGAATAGAAATAAGAACAGAATAGAATAGAAATAAGAATAGAATAGAATAGAATTAAGAACAGAATTAAGAATAGAATAGAATAGAATAGAATAGGAATAGGAATAGGAATAGGAATAGAATAGAATAGAATAGAATAGAATAGAATAGAATAGAATAGAATAGAATAGAATAGAATAGAATAGAATAATGGAATGAAGACTAGACTAGACTAGACTAGACTAGACTAGACAAGACAAGACAATACAATACAATACAATACAATACAATACAATACAATACAATACAATACAATACAATACAATACAATAGAAAATATGGAATGGGAATGGAATAGAATAGAATAGAATAGAATAGAATAGAATAGAATAGAATAATGGAATGAAGACTAGACTAGACTAGACTATACAATACAATACAATAGAAAATATGGAATGGGAATGGAATGGAATGGAATGGAATGGAATGGAATGGAATACAATACAATACAATACAATACAATACAGTAGATAATATGGAATAGAATAGAATAGAATAGAATAGAATAGAATAGAATAGAATGGAAGGGACCTCGGAGGTCTTCTAGTCCAGCCCCCCCCCCCCCGCTCAAGCAGGAGAACCCATATCATCTCAGACAAGTGACTGTCCAGTCTCTTCTTAAAAACCTCCAGTGATGGAGCTCCCACGATTTCTGGTGGGAAGCCGTTGTTCCACTGGTTAATTATCCTCACTCCAGTGCTTGGAAAAGGACGATGGGCTTCATTCACTGAGCTCCCATTGAGCGCTAGGAGACAACAGCAGCCATTTTAAGAAGAATCTTAAGAAGAAAAGAAGTTGTTGAGACTCTGGAAAAAGTACAGAGAAGAGCAAGAAAGATGATTTGGGGGCTGGAGGCTAAAACGTATAAAGAACAACTGCAGGAATTGCGTATGTCTAACAAAGGAAAGGATTAGGGGTGACATGATAGCAGTCTTTCAATATCTCAGGGGCTGCCCCAAAGAAGAGGGGGTCAACCTGTTCTCCAAAGCACCTGAAGGCAGGACAAGAAGCAACGGATGAACACTGATCAAGGAGAGAAGCAACCTGGAACTAAGGAGAAATTTCCTTAAAGTGAGAACAATTAATCAATGGAACGGCTTAATAATAGTAGTAGTAGTAATAATAATAATAATAATAATAATAATAATAATAATAATAATAATAATAATAATAATAATAATAATAATAATAAAAAAAAAAAAAAAAAAGTTGGAAGGGACCCTGGAGGTCATCTAGTCCAACCCCCTGCTCAGGCAGGAAAGCCTATACCATTTCAGACAAATGGCTGTCCAGTCTCTTCTTAAAAACTTCCAGTGTTGGAGCATTCACAACTTCTGGAGGCAGGTTGTTCCACTGGTTAATTGTTCTAACTGTCAGGAAGTTTCTCCTTAGTTCTAGGTTGCTTCTCTCCTTGATTAGTTTCCACCCGTTGCTTCTCGTCCTGCCTTCAGGCGCCTTGGAAAATAGCTTGACTCCCTCTTCTTTGGGGCAGCCCCTGAGATACTGGAACACTGCTATCATGTCCCCCCTCGTCCTTCTCTTCATTAAACTAGACATCCCCAATTCCAGCAACCATTCCTTATATGTTTTAGCCTCCAGTCCCCTAATCATCTTTGTTGCTCTTCTCTGTACTCTTTCTAGAGTCTCAACATCCTTTTTACATCGTGGTGACCAAAACTGGATGCAGTATTCCAAGTGTGGCCTTACCCAGGCTTTGTAAAGTGCTATTAACAGTTCAGGTGACCTTGATTCTGACCCTCTGTTAATGCAGCATAGCACTGTGTTGGCTTTTTTGGCAGCTGCAGCACACGGCTGGCTCCTATTTAGGTGATTGTCCACTAGGACTCCAAGATCCCCCTCATAGTTACTTCTTTCAGAAATCGTGGGTGCTCTATCTCTGGAGGCTTTTCAGAAGAGACTGGACAGCAGGGTCTCCTGCTTGAGCTGGGGGGTGGACTGGAGGACCTCTGGCATCCCTTTCCATCTGATTATTCTGTTCTGTTATTCTTTATCCATCCCATCCAGCTGAAATCGTATCGGATCACCTGCCATGGGTAGGGGGTTGGCCTAGATGACCCCTAAGGTCCCTTCCAACTCTATTATTCAGTGTTTTATGTTCTAAATCTGCTTCCCTCCAGGTCTTCTTCAAGGCTGGACTCCTGGGCCTGCTGGAGGAAATGAGAGACGAACGCCTCTCTCGGATCATCACTCGTATCCAAGCCCAATCTCGTGGTGTGTTGGCCAGGATAGAATTCAGGAAGATCATGGAACGGAAGTAGGTCCACTGGCGGTCCTCCTGGTTTCGCTCTTCCGTCTGGAGGAGGTCCTCTTTGGCGGTAGCTTTCCTCAAAGGCCTTCCGTGACCTTTCCTAGGTCCCCTCCCTCATCTCAGCTCAAACGTAGATAATAATAATAATAATAATAATAATAATAATAATAATAATAATAATAATAATAATAATAATAATAATAATAATAATAATAATAATAATAA
>NW_015387673.1:516850-525355 GCF_001527695.2 Protobothrops mucrosquamatus
AAGGAAGGAAGGAAGGAAGGAAGGAAGGAAGGAAGGAAGGAAGGAAGGAAAACAGAATAACAGACTCAGAAGGGACCTTGGAGGTCATCTGGTCCAACCCTCTGCTCAGGCAGGAAACCCTATAGTACCATTTCAGACAAATGGCCGTACAGTCTCTTCTTAAAAACTTCCAGTGTTGGAGCCTTCACCGCTTCTTGGATGAGAAGTAAAAAGGTCTTCAAAGAAAAACAAGGAGGTCCAGTTGCCTCGTGAAATAGCACCTTAGGGATTCTCAGACTTCAGAATATCTACAGCAGGGCTTTTCAACCTTTTCACCCACTGTACCACTTTTAGGATATGGCAACGTCCGAGGACCACCAGTCGCCTAGCAAGGTGTCAAAAACTTGATGACCAAAAAAAAAAAAAAAGGGGGAAAAGTGATAAAGTACAGGTAGTCCTTGACTTACAACAGTTCGCTTAGTGACTGTTCGAAGTTACAATGGCACTGAAAAAAGTGCCCCCCAAGCCACAGCCGAGCAAGACACCTGCCTGCCCACCCGGCTGCGCTCTTCCTCCTGTCCGAGGTTTTCATTGTTGTGAGGATTTCTGTTGAGGATTGGCAGCGGGGGTGGGGGTGAGTGTGTGGTTTTTATTCCCCCCATCTGCTGGGTGGTTGCAGCAGGTTTTGGTCACTTCACATGACCCTGGGACACGGTGACCGTCATAAATATGAATCAGTTGCCAAGCATCTGAATGTAAATCACAAGACCCTGGAGAGGCTGCAACATTCCAGCTGATCGGCGCTTCTTCTGGGCTCAGCAGAAGCGTCAGGATCAGCGCTGAGCTCCAGCTGGAACCTGGCACTGATCCTGGTGCTTCCACTGAGCCCTGACAGTCCCGAAGCGCCGATCAGTTGGAAAGCGGCACTGATCCTGGCGCTTCCGCTGAGCCCTGACAGCCCTGCAGCTCCAGCCGTCTCTCGCTCAGGCTTGTGCGGTGCTGCCACCGGTTCAGCTCATTCCCCTCCCCTGCTACCACTTTTCTAGGATGGTCGCGTACCACCTGCCAGGTGCCAATGTACCACAGGGGGTCCCCGTACCACTGGTTGAAAAGCCCTGCTCTATAGCTTAGCTAGAATTATTGGGTTCTTGGTATTCTCCAAACTTGGTTGTTTTCTTGCAGGCGTCTCATTGCCGTACCAGTAACATCCATCAGCGTGTGGGAAAGTCTATGAAACCGAGGTCCATGCCCCTGTGGCCTGATGTCTTCTCCTCTACTCCTTTTGCAGGGAATCCCTGCTGGTGATCCAGTACAACATCCGGGCTTTCATGGTGGTGAAGAACTGGCCCTGGATGAAGTTGTACTTCAAGATCAAACCACTCTTGAAGAGCGCAGAGACGGAGAAAGAGTTGGTGGCCATGAAGGATGAGCTGGCCAAGTTGAGAGAGGCCTTGGAGAAGTCGGAAGCCCGTCGGAAGGAGCTGGAGGAGAAGATGGTCTCCTTACTGCAGGAGAAGAATGACCTACAGTTGCAAGTTCAGGCAGTAAGTCATGGACGGTCCTCCTCGTGTCTAGGTTGGTCATGTTAAGTCAAGAACCATGTTGTCTCCATCTTAAAATCAAAGCCCTAAGGTAGTGTTTCTCAACTTTAGCCACTTCAAGGTGGGTGGACTTCAACTCCCAGGATTTTCCAGCCAGCATAGAATTCTGGGAGTTGAAGTCCGCTCGTCTTAAAAGTTGCCAAGGTTGAGAAATTCCATACCAAGGTGTGGTCTTCATCTCTCTTTCTTCCCTCTTTAGGAGCAAGACAACCTGAACGATGCCGAGGAGCGCTGTGACCAACTGATCAAGAACAAGATCCAGCTGGAAGCCAAAGTGAAAGAGATAACCGAGCGGCTTGAAGACGAAGAGGAGATGAACGCCGAACTGACCGCCAAGAAGCGGAAGCTGGAAGACGAATGTACTGAGCTCAAGAAGGACATCGATGACCTGGAGTTGACTTTGGCTAAGGTGGAGAAGGAGAAACACGCCACGGAGAACAAGGTAAGGAGGGGTTTGACGTGGCATGGAATCCAAAATCTGTCAGGTAGCCAAGGAGATATCAGAACTATTGGTTGGGGGGGGTCATCATTCATGGAAACGTTGATCTTGGGGGAGACGCACTTTCCTTGGGGGGGGAGGAGGAGGAGAACGAGGAGGAAGAGGGAGGAGAGGATGAGGAGGAATATGGGGTCCTTGATGCTCTCTGAGACTCACCGGAGAAGAGCCTGATGCTGGGAAAGATGGAGGGCAAGAGAAGAAGGGGACGACAGAGAATGAAGATGGCTGGAGGGAGTCCCTGAAGCAGTCGGCGTGAGCTTCAATGGACTCCAGAAGATGGTAGAGGACAGGAAGGCCTGGAGGAACGTTGTCCATGGGGTCGCGACGGGTTGGACACGACTTCGCAACTAACAACAACAACAACAAAAGTTTGGTTGTTTTCCCACAGACATTTCATGACCAAATTAGAGAACATCGTCAACGGTAGAAGGGAGCAGGCCTGCTCTGTTTATAAGAGAGCAAACCCACCTTCCTTCTAACACTGATAATATTACCTAGTTGGGTCATGAAATGTCTGTGGGAAAACAACCAAGCTTTTGTTGTTGTTGTTAGTTGCGAAGTCGTGTCCGACCCGTCGCGACCCCATGGACCATGTTCCTCCAGGCCTTCCTGTCCTCTACCATCTTCTGGAGTCCATTGAAGCTCACGCCTCCTGCTTCAGGGACTCCATCCAGCCCCCTCATTCTCTGTCGTCCCCTTCTTCTCTTGCCCTCCATCTTTCCCAGCCTCAGGCTCTTCTCCAGGGAGTCCTTCCTTCTCATTAGGTGGCCAAAGTACTTGAGTTTCAACCTCAGGATCTGGCCTTCTAAAGAGCAGTCGGGGTTGATCTCCTCCAGGACTGACCGGTTTGATCGCCTTGCAGTCCAGGAGATTTGCAGGAGTCTTCTCCAGCACCAGAGTTCAAAGGCCTCCATTCTTTGGTGCTCAGCCTTTCTTATGGTCCAACTTTCACAGACATGCATTGCAACTGGGAAAACCATGGGCCTTGACAATACGTACTTTTGTTGGCAGGGTGACGTCTCTGCTTTTTAGTATGCTGTCTAGATTTGCCAAGCTTAGAGCGCACCAAAGGTCCCACAATCAGGAATATCTACAAGTGTGCACTCTCTCTCTCTCTCTCTCTCTCTCACACACACACACACACAAATAGCTACCTTACATCACATTTGGCCATTAGTTCCCTGATACGGTATTATTTATTCCAGCTGATGACAAAAGAGGTGCCTTGTGATCTGCCACTTAGACACTCACCAACTTTAATGCCTTGGCTTTAAGCAACACCATACCAAGGTTTCCTTGTTCCATCAAGAGCTTCAGATTGTGAGAGAAACAAGCAACCGAGGTGAAACCTCCAATGTTAGATGTGACTTGGATAATGACTAAGTCGCCAGGTCTTCAGGTATCCACCAAGGTTGAATTTTGATAGCTCCAGGCAGCTGATATGGTATGTTATGCTATGACCACAGGTGAAGAACCTCACAGAAGAAATGGCTGGTCTAGATGAGATCATCATCAAGCTCACCAAAGAGAAGAAAGCTCTCCAAGAGGCCCACCAGCAAGCTTTGGATGACCTTCAAGCTGAAGAAGACAAGGTCAACACATTGACCAAAGCCAAGGTCAAACTGGAACAACAGGTGGATGACGTAAGTATACCGACTTTGAGGTGCCCAAAATGGTGTGCAGTCCGTATTTCTCCAGAGAAAATATCCCGGAAAGAAGACGCTAGAACAAAGAACATGGAACCACGGGGCTGGAAGGGACCTCAAAGGTCTTCTAGTCCAGCCCTCCTGTTCCTGTAGATTGGACCTAGCTAATTTGGTTTTTGTTGGCCTGACAGCTGGAAGGCTCCTTGGAACAGGAGAAGAAGATCCGTATGGACCTTGAACGGGCCAAGAGGAAGCTGGAAGGAGATTTGAAGCTGACCCAAGAAAGCATCATGGATTTGGAGAACGACAAGCAGCAACTCGACGAAAAGCTGAAAAAGTAGGTGTCTCTTTTGATACGTAGTTATGGAGGGTGCCAGCTGTTTTCCATCTCTTTACCGCTGGATCCAACCTCCTTCTCCTTCCCGATTCTCAGGAAAGATTTTGAGTTGAACGCCTTGAATGCTAGAATTGAAGATGAGCAATCCTTGGCTGCCCAGTTACAGAAGAAACTCAAAGAGTTACAGGTACAAAGTCCAAGTCTACATTGATGTGGTTTCTCTAAAAAAAAACAACCCAAAAAACCAAATCTAGATCAAAACTCGAAAACCGCGTTTTTGGATAAGATCTGGAATGTCCAACATGGTGTCCACAAGTAGCAAGGTTCTCATTGGTACCACTCTTTGTTTCCATTAATCCATAGCCATAATCCAAAAATCGTAATGTTTTCATTGGCTGAAGTAGTTGAGAACCTCTAATCCAGGACTTTTCAACCTTTTCACCCATTGTACCACTTTTAGGATATGGCAACATCTGAGTACCACCAGTCGCCTAGCAAGGTGTCAAAAACTTGATGACCCCCCCCCCAAAAAGAAAAAGAAGTGATGACGTACAGGTAGTCCTCGACTTACAACAGGTCACTTAGTGACTGTTCGAAGATACAATGGCACTGAAAGACGTGCCCCCCAAGCCACAGCCGAGCAAAACACCTGCCTGCCCACCCGGCGGCGCTCTTCCTCCTGTCCGAGGTTTTCATTGTTGTGAGGATTTCTGTTGAGGATTGGCAGTGGGGGTGGGGTGGGGGGTGTTTGGTTTTTATTCCCCCAGTCTGCTGGGTGGTTGCAGCAGGTTTTGGTCACTTCACATGACCCTGGGACACTGTGACCGTCATAAATATGAATCAGTTGCCAAGCATCTGAATGTAAATCACAAGACCCTGGAGATGCTGCAACATTCCAGCTGATCGGCGCTTCTGGGCTCAGCAGAAATGCCATGATCAGTGCTGCTTTCCAGCTGATCGGCGCTTCTTCTGGGCTCAGCAGAAGCACCAGGATCAGCGCCGAGCTCCAGCTGAGCCCTGACAGTCCCCGAAGAAGCACTGATCCTGACGCTTCCGCTGAGCCCTGACAGCCCTGCAGCTCCAGCTCATTCCCCTCCCCCGCTACCACTTTTCTAGGATGGTCGCGTACCACCTGCCAGGTGCCAATGTACCACAGGTGGTACCCGTACCACTGGTTGAAAAGCCCTGCTCTAATCAAATTGGGTTCTACCTGTCAACTGTCCAGTTGGCATTTCCAGAAAAAGAAACTCCTGGGACGTGATTTTACCAAGCGTATAATACTTTACTGAAATTTTACATTGGCACAGAAGAAGGCAAAACCAGCTCTGGTTTCCCCATGCAAAAGTGTACTTAATCTATATAAATAAAAATGTAAATGTTCGTTTGTTCAAAATTTTAAATCTCCGAAAGTTCTTCACCGATTGCTTTGACATTTTGACACAACGTTGCATTTGAATACGCACGTGTTTTTATATACCTATATTATATAGATGTCACACCTGTGACAGGTAAAAACATGCTTTTTTTGTGAAAAACAGCGCCATCTGTTGGACGTAAAAGCAACACACGCTTTTACCAGACTGAGCCACAGCAACGCGTGGCTGGGTACAGCTAGTTAAACAATAGATTCTCTCTCCCTCACTCATCGGGTGTTCACATTGTAACATTGTTATGGAAACTCTCCACTTCTCCTTGAGGAGCAGTGTTTGTGGTCTTGACTCTTGGTTGCCTAGACATCATGCCTCCCACCTTTGCATTAATTCAGATTAAGTCAGATAAAGTCCACTTTTCTACACGGCAGGCGCGGATCGAGGAACTGGAGGAAGAACTGGAAGCAGAGCGCACAGCCCGGGCCAAGGTGGAAAAACAGCGCGCTGAACTTTCGCGGGAACTGGAGGAGATCAGCGAACGTCTGGAGGAGGCCGGAGGGGCCACCTCGGTGCAGATCGAGATGAACAAGAAACGGGAGGCCGAGTTCCAGAAGATGCGACGTGACCTGGAAGAGTCCACGCTGCAGCACGAGGCCACGGCGGCCACCTTGCGCAAGAAGCACGCGGATTCCGTGGCCGAGCTGGGCGAGCAGATCGACAACCTGCAGCGGGTGAAGCAGAAGCTAGAGAAGGAGAAGAGCGAGCTGAAACTGGAAGTGGACGACATGGCGTCCAACATGGAGCAGCTCATAAAAGCCAAGGTCCTATGTTAATGAAGAGGTGGTGGGACTCCATTGGAGGGTGGGTGGAGGGAATCCAGATTTGCGGACAAGGTTGGGCCTTGGAGATGAATCCGGAGACACGGTAACAATTAATTTGGACAGAGGGAAGGACCCAAAAGATAAGGAGAACATGAATTGTTCCTACATCTGGACAGAATCTGCTTCTCAATGTTTTGGTTCTTAAAGATTTGAATTTTACTCATCCTTCGTTCTATTATACAATTATAACTTCCATCATCCTCAGCCAGCACTACCATGTTTGCCAGGATGATAGGAGTTGTTGTTCAATATATGTCAAGACAAAATGACTTGTTTCTCCATCCATCCATCCATCCATCCATCCTTCATCCATTCATTCATTCAATCCGTTCATCCAACCAACCAACCATTCATCCACCCTTTCCTCCATCCATCTTTCCATCCTTCTGTCCATCCATCCATTCATTCCTTCATCCATACTACCTCCCTTTCTTCCTTCTACCCATTCACCCACCCACCCAACCCTTCCTTCCATCCTTCCATCCATCCATCCATCCATCCATCCATCCTTCATTCATTCATTCATTCATTCATTCATTCATTCATTCATTCATTCAATCCATTCATCCAACCAACCAACCATTCATCCACCCTTCCTTCCATCCTTTCCTCCATCCATCTTTCCATCCTTCTGTCCATCCATCCATCCATTCCTTCATCCATACTACCTCCCTTTCTGCCTTCTACCTATTCACCCACCCACCCAACCCTTCCTTCCTTCCATCCATTCATCCATCCTTCCCTTATTTAAATCTATTTCTCTATTTTTTTTTCACCATTTCTTCTCCTTCTGGAAATCTAGGCCAACCTGGAGAAGATGTGTAGGACTTTTGAAGACCAAATGAATGAGCACCGGGCCAAGTCCGAAGAGACTCAGCGTATGGTCCATGACCTCACCACACAGCGAGCCAAGCTCCAGACCGAGAATGGTAAGCCACAGGAGAACTTTACACTTTTATCCTTAAGAACTTCGATTATTCTCTTGGTCTTCTTTTTTCCAATATTGTCTGCTTTGACCATCAACTCGTCCCAATCTTTCTTGGAGATACTAAACCTGCAGAATAACTTACCTGAGTACAGATGGTTCTCAACTTACTACCAGTTGTTCAGCAACTATTCAAAGCTCTGACGTACCTACCTGGGGGTTACCTACGACTTGGATTTGAAGTTCCAACGGTCAGCCCCCCCCATGTGGTCAGATGACCACATGGACACTCAACAACCATGTTGCATTTACATCTGTTTGCACCGTCCCGTGATGATGTGAACATGTTTTATGACGATTTTGTCAAAAATCAACATTTTTGACAAAACCAGGCCCATCCCAAACCATTGGTTCATTGAATGATTTTGGTATCTGCTTAATGACCATGGATTCATTCAATGACCATAGTGTTTTGCTGCAACAAACCATCATAAAGTCAAGTTAGAGAAGTGACCTACCTGTTTTACGACCGTTACGACTTTCCACCAGGATAGGCAGGCCCCATTATGGTCATACCCCGAGGTCTACTAGTATAGAGGGTACCTTGCTCAATAGTAGTAACTGTGAGATGCACCTCGGAGTCCTAGTGGACAATCACCTAAATATGAGTCAGCAGTGTGCTGCAGCTGCCAAAATGGCCAACACAGTGCTGGGCTGCATTAACAGAGGGATAGAATCGGGATCACATGAAGTATTTAATAGCACTTTACAAGGCCTTGGTAAGGCCACACTTGGAATACGGCATCCAGTTTTGGTCACCACAATGTAAAAAAGATGCTGAGACTCTAGAAAGAGTACAGATAAGAGCAACAAAGATGATTAGGGGACTGGAGGCTAAAGCATATAAGGAACAGTTGCTGGAATTGGGTATGTCTAGTTTAATGAAGAGAAGAATGAGGGGACATGATAGCAGTGTTCCAATATCTCAGGGGCTGCCACAAAGAAGAGGGAGTCAAGCTATTCTCCAAAGCACCCAAAGGCAGGACAAGAAGCAACGGATGGAAACTAATCAAGGAGAGAAGCAACCTGGAACTAAGGAGAAACTTCCTGACAGTTAGAACAATTAACCAGTGGAACAACCTGCCTCCAGAAGTGGTGAATGCTCCAACACTGGAAGTTTTTAAGAAGAGACTGGACAGCCATTTGTCCGAAATGGTATAGGGTTTCCTGCCTGAGCAGGGGGTTGGACTAGATGACCTCCAAGGTC
>NW_015387673.1:529229-548912 GCF_001527695.2 Protobothrops mucrosquamatus
CTCCTCCTCCTCCTCCTCCTCCTCCTCCTCCTTCTCCCACCCCAGATCTTGTCGGAGTGGAAGCAGAAGTTTGAGGAGTCCCAAACAGAGCTGGAGGCATCCCAGAAGGAGTCCCGGTCCCTCAGCACGGAGCTCTTCAAGCTGAAGAACGCCTACGAGGAATCTCTGGAACATCTGGAGACCTTCAAGAGGGAGAACAAGAACTTGCAAGGTGGGCCCGTCTCCTTCACATTCGGAGCCTCCTCATCTCTAGGTCCTGCTTCCTCTGGAGAACCAACGTTTTCTTCTCTTTTCGTACAGAGGAGATTTCGGATCTCACTGAGCAGCTCAGCAGCACAGGCAAGACCATCCATGAACTTGAGAAAGCGCGGAAAGGTCTGGAGGCTGAGAAGATGGAGCTGCAGTCCGCTCTCGAGGAAGCTGAGGTGAGAAGTCCCCTTAGCTGTGAAAAAGCAGAGCCCCTCAACTCAAGCTCTCCACCATTTTGTTTCGAAGTCTTCCTGGGCTTCAGGAGGGCCTTCAGTGTGTAGGTAAAGAAGTCAAAATGGCGGCCAAACCAGTGTTTGAGCTTTTTAAACTTCATTTCTCCTCTTCTTCAAAAACATGAAGGGGGTCAGACTAGAAGACAGTGCTGGGCTGCATTAACAGAGGGATAGAATCAAGATCACGTGAAGTATTAATACCACTTTACAAGGCCTTAGTAAGGCCACACTTGGAATACTGCATCCAGTTTTGGTCACCACGATGTAAAAAAGATGCTGAGACTCTAGAAAGAGTCCAGAGAAGAGCAACAAAGATGATGAGGGGACTGGAGGCTAAAACATATAAGGAACGGTTGCTGGAATTGGGTATGTCTAGTTTAACGAAGAGAAAGATGAGGGGGGACATGATAGCAGTGTTCCAATATCTCAGGGGCTGCCCCAAAGAAGAGGGAGTCAAGCTATTCTCCAAGGCGCCTGAAGGCAGGACGAGAAGCAACGGGTGGAAACTGATCAAGGAGAGAAGCAACTTAGAACTAAGGAGAAACTTCCTGACAGTTAGAACAATTAACCAATGGAACAACCTGCCTCCAGAANCGAATGCACATCACAGTTCCTTCCAACTGACAGAATTTTTTTTGAAGGTCACAGTTGCCAATAATATTCCTGAGGTAAATTTGTAGCTATCGTAAGTTCCTCAAAAGATACACCATCTTTTGAGGAACTTACGATAGCTACAAATTTACCTCAGGAATATTTGCACAGATTAACAAACTTTGATCCAGTTGTCGTGATTTAATCTTTTTTAGATACTTTTGGCCTGGATGATTGAGTCTCCATTTACATATTTGCACAAAGTAAATATTTTCCTTCATCATTCTTGAGAGGAATTCTTGGACGTCCATGTTTTCTTCGTTTGTCACTGACTTAGTCAAGGACTAGAAGCTTAACAGACATTAAACAATTGTGTTTATGGTTGTTAAAAAAACTCGCCACACCACAGATATCTCCATTTGAGATCCATTCATAGCATATAGGCAGTCCTTGACTTACAGCCAAAATTGAGCCCAACATTTCCGTCGCTAAGTGAGACATTTGTTAAGTGAGTTGTGTCCTATTTTACGACCTTTCTTGCCACAGTTGTTCAGTGAATCCCTGCAGCTGTTAAGTGGGTCACACGGTCGTTAAGTGAATCTGGCTCCTCCATTGACTTTGCTCGTCAGAAGGTCGCAAAAGGGGATCACGTGACCACAGGGATGCTGCAACGGTCATAAGTGCGAAAAATGGTCATAAGTCACTTTTTTCCGTGCCGTTGTAATTTCGAACAGTCACTAAACAAACTGTTGTAAGTTGAGGGATACCTGAATTTTAGTTTCTTCGTTGGAAATAGGGGTAGCAATATTTTAGGCCATTGGAAACCTCGAGAATTTGGTCGGTACAGACAAAATGGCCGTTGTGAAAGAATTGTCTTCTCTCAAAATGGCGGCCATGATGATCCGGAAGCTATATGGAACTTTCTGGAGGCACCAAATTGGTGTCTGAGATCCTGTTGGTACCATGGGCTCCACATTGGTTACTCATGAACTAAGGAGTCTCTCTGCCATCTCTCTCTCCATCCAACCTTACCCCAAACCCTCCAGGCCTCTCTGGAACATGAAGAAGGCAAGATCCTCCGAGCCCAACTGGAGTTCAACCAAATCAAGGCCGAAATTGAGCGCAAGTTGGCCGAGAAGGACGAGGAGATGGAGCAGGCCAAGAGGAATCATCTGAGGACGGTGGACTCGCTTCAAGCTTCCCTGGATGCTGAGACCCGCAGCCGCAATGAGGCCCTGAGGGTCAAGAAGAAGATGGAGGGCGACCTCAACGAGATGGAGATCCAGCTCAGCCATGCCAACCGCATAGCAGCTGAAGCCCAGAAGCAAGTGAAAACTTTGCAAGGCTACCTGAAGGTACAGCCTGGAAGTTGGTCTGAAGGACCTTCCTTCCTTCCTTCCTTCCTTCCTTCCTTCCTTCCTTCCTTCCTTCCTTCCTTCCTTCCTTCCTCCCTCCCTTCCTTCCTTCCTTCCTTCCCATCCATCCATCTACTGTTCTTTCCTTCATTCCTTCATCCATCCTTCCATTCATCCTTACACTCATCCATTCATCCAACCTACTCTTCCTTCCTTCCTTCCTTTCCCTCCTTCCCATCCATCCATCCATCCTTTCTTCCATCCTTCCTTCTTTCCTTCCTTCCATCCATCCATCCATCCATCTACTCTTCCTTCCTTCCCATCCATCCATCAATCTATCTATACATCTATCCATCCTTCCATCCCTCCCCTCTATCCATCCATCCAGCCTTCTGTCCATCCATCCATCCATCCATCTACTCTTCCTTCCTTCCTTCCTTCCTTCCTTCCTTCCTTCCTTCCCATCCATCCAACCATTTACTGTTCCTTCCTTCATCCACCCACCCATCCATCTACCCACCCACCCATCCATCAACCCATCCATCCATCCATCTACCCTTCCTTCCTTCCTTCCTTCCTTCCTTCCTTCCTTCCTTCCTTCCTTCCTTCCTTCCTTCCTTCTTTCCTTCCTTCCATCTCCACCAGGGTTCCATTTCAGCTTTCCCTTGCTCACACCTCCATTCCACCTGTCCTTCTCCTCTTTCTAGGACACTCAGATACAGTTGGACGACGTAATCCGAGTCAATGAGGACCTCAAGGAAAACATTGCCATCGTGGAGCGAAGGAACAACCTGCTCCAGGCTGAGCTGGAGGAGTTGCGGACCGTGGTGGAGCAGACGGAACGGGCCCGGAAACTGGCGGAACAGGAACTCATTGATACCAGTGAAAGAGTCCAGCTCCTTCACACCCAGGTAAGGGGGATCTGAAAGCAAGATGGTCTTAAACCTCATGGATGGTCAGCAGCCAAGAACGATGTTGTGATTCTGCTTTCATGAAATTATTTCCACTGTCTTGTCTTCCCAAAATTAAAGAATTCACTGTCTCGTCTCTTCTCTTCTCTTCTCTTCTCTTCTCTTCTCTTCTCTTCTCTTCTCTTCTCTTCTCTTCTCTTCTTTCTCCTCTCCTCTGCTCTCTTTCCTTTCTTCCTTGTTCCTTCTCTTTCCTTCCTTCCTTCCTCCCTTCTTTCTTTCTCTTCTTCTCTCTTTACTTCCTTCTTCCTGCTCTCCTCTCCTCTCTTCCTTTTCCTTCCTTCTCTTTCTCTCCTCCCTTCTTTCTTTCTTTCTCTTCTTCTCTCTCTACTTCCTTCTTCCTGCTCTCCTCTCTTCCTTGTTTCCTTCCTTCTCTTTCCCTCTTTCCTTCTTTCTTTCTCTTCTTCTCACTTTACTTCCTTCTTCCTGCTCTCCTCTCCTCTCTTCCTTGTTTCCTTCCTTCTCTTTCCCTCTTTCCTTCTTTCTTTCTCTTCTTCTCTCTCTACTTCCTTCTTCCTGCTCTCCTCTCCTCTCTTCCTTGTTTCCTTCCTTCTCTTTCCCTCCTCCCTTCTTTCTTTCTCTTCTTCTCTCTCTACTTCCTTCTTCCTGCTCTCCTCTCCTCTCTTCCTTGTTTCCTTCCTTCTCTTTCCCTCCTCTTCTTCTCTCTTTACTTCCTTATTCCTGCTCTCCTCTCCTCTCTTCCTTGTTTCCTTCCTTCTCTTTCCCTCCTCTTCTTTCCTTCTCTTCTTCTCTCTTTACTTCCTTCTTCCTGCTCTCCTCTCCTCTCTTCCTTGTTTCCTTCCTTCTCTTTCCCTCCTCCCTTCTTTCCTTCTCTTCTTCTCTCTTTCCTTCCTTTTTCCTCCTCTCCTCTCCTTCCTTTCTTCCTTGTCTCCTTCCTTCTCTCTTTCCTTCCTCTCCTTCTCTCCTTCTCTTTACTTCCTTCTTCCTCCTCTCCTCTCCTTTCTCCAGAATACCAGCCTCATCAATCAGAAAAAGAAGATGGAGTCGGACCTCTCCCAGCTGCAAACAGAGGTGGAAGACGCCATTCAGGAATGCAGAAATGCTGAAGAGAAGGCCAAGAAAGCCATCACAGACGTGAGTGAAATTTTAGCACATCCACTTCTGCTTTTCCAAGAAAGCACTAATTCCAACGAGCGGCTAGTTAGAAAGCATCGTTTCTTGTTTATACATGGTTTATACCCAATCTGGGCCGCAACTCTCCACGCAACCAGCAGGTGGCAGCAAAGGGACGTTTCCTTGTCTCTCTTTACTGCCATCTTCTGGTCACTTCAATGCTCACAGTCTCTATTTGGTATGGGATAATAGAAACCCGAGTAGTTAATTTGGAACAGATGCCTTCATTGTGCACAGGGGTGTATTATTACTAAAGTAACACCGTGCTATTTTTGACAGCTATCATTAATTCAGAAAGGATCTTGTAGGTCCTGTTTTGAGATCAACCCACAAGACAGCCCTTTCTTTCATGGCCAAGAATAGTTTATGCGTTACAGACGAACCTGAGATAAAATCTTTGCTTGTTGGTGAAAAGACAAGAGCTAATAAAGATGGAATTCAATTCTACACCTGAGGAAAGGTGTACGGGTACTGCTGTCCCTCTTCCCCACACACCTTCCAGCCCACCTCTCTTCCTCACACCCACAAAGCTGGTTCAGAAGACCCTGTGAGGAAGGATGAGGGGGAATGTTATACGTGAAAGAAAATAAGGCTGACCATGGGGTCTCTATGGGGCAGGATCTCCATAACAACCCTGTGAGGCCAAAATAGCTCCTCCTGTTTTTAATAAGGAGATCCAAGGTCCATGAATTGAGACCCATCAACAGGATCTCCTTTGCTTGGGTCCACCAACCCACCGGTGGACAGGCTCATCCTGGGTCAAAAGAGGACCCCCAACCATAATCTTCATGAGAATATGGAGTCTAGGATCAATTCTTGGAAGGAGTAAACACACGGGAGGTCTCCCCAACCCAAAGTCATCTCCTTTTGCCAGGTGGACCTATTTTTCCATTGTCCTCTTGAACGGGGCAGGTGGCCATGATGGCAGAGGAGCTGAAAAATTGATCCACTTAACCACAATGAGTAACGATCATACTTCTGGGCTCAATTATGGTCATCTAAAGTCTGAAATAAGATCTCCAGATCCTCCTTTGGTTTGGTCCACCAGAAGCATCCAAAGAGGACCCGTAATGTTGACATGAACAATTAGCCCGTGAGTTTAGGACTAATTTCCCCATTAACGCCAAGAGTAAGGTCCGACGGACGTCTTTCTCCCTTGTCCTCTTGAACGGGGCAGGCGGCCATGATGGCGGAGGAGCTGAAGAAGGAGCAGGACACCAGCGCCCACCTGGAGAGGATGAAGAAGAACATGGAGCAGACCATCAAGGACCTCCAGATGCGCCTGGACGAGGCGGAGCAGCTGGCCCTGAAGGGCGGCAAGAAGCAGCTTCAGAAACTGGAGGCCCGAGTGCGGGAGCTGGAGAACGAGCTGGAAGGGGAGCAGAAACGCAACGTGGAGAACGTCAAGGGCATGCGCAAGTGCGAGAGACGCATCAAGGAGCTCACCTACCAGGTGAGGGGGACGCAGGTTAACCTGACTGAGACAACCTGGGTTCTGGAGCCAAGCCTTCGTATGGATGGGTGGATTGATTGACTTCAACAGGTTTTGGGCCACGCCTCTAAAACGGGTTGGGTGAGGAATTTGGGGGTGTGTGTGGATGGATTGAACCCCATTGTTTCCCGGAATCTTATAAAAGATGCCATTTTGTACATCCAAAGCAAATTCCATGAGGCAAAAAAAAACCCCAAAAACCCTAGAATGGTGTTTCTCCACCTTGCCTACTTTAAGATGGGTGGACGTCAACTCCCAGAATTCCCCAGCCAGCCTTGGCTACCTTAAGATGGGTGGACTTCAATTCCCAGAATTCCCCAGCCAGCCTTGGCTACTTTAAGATGGGTGGACGTCAACTCCCAGAATTCCCCAGCCAGCCTTGGCTACTTTAAGATGGGTGGACGTCAACTCCCAGAATTCCCCAGCCACTTCTTAAAGTGGTCCAGTTTGAGAAACACTGCTCTAGATTTGGAACATGTCAATATTTCCACATCTAAGCTAGAATGTAACCATGGTTTAGAGAAGGATTTCCTAAAAAACACCATTTTTTTAAAATTCAATTTCACAAATGCCTCCACATAATTAAGAGCTCCTGATGCAAGCCAGGAGGTGATCTTATTTAAACTCAGTGGTATAAACCAACTTTTTGCTGCAGCCAAATAAACCCTGATCTCTCTGTCGCATTCTTTTCCGGTTCCTCGGCCCTGTAGACGGAGGAGGATCGTAAGAACTTGATCCGCCTCCAAGACCTGGTTGACAAGCTTCAATTGAAGGTTAAAGCTTATAAGAGACAAGCAGAGGAGGCGGTGAGTAGCATCCATCTTTCTGTTCTTCTTGGGATAATCCTGGTTTGTCACTCATCCTAGTTTAGTGCATCTCGGGATGCTGAGCTGGAGAACATGGATGGTCACCTCAATCATGGTGAGACCAGTTGGGACCCTCGTCCAAACCTTCTCTCTCAGCATCTCAACAACAGTACAGATGGTCCTCGACTTACGACCCCATACGATGAGGTCGTTAAGCGAGTCACTCCCAATTTGAGGAGCTTTTTTGATGCGGTCATTGAGGAAAACACACGGTTGTTATGCGAATCCATCGATTTTTCTTGTCAGAAGCCTTGTGGGACGATCATAAATGGGGACCACGTGATCTGCTCTGTGCCACATACTCAAATTTTGATCACGTGACACAGGGACACTGAGAGAGTTGTAAATACGAGACCCAATCAAAAGGCACTTTTTGTAAATGTGAGAACCAATCAAAAGCCCAGTTATAACTTTGAACAAATGGTTGTAAATTGAGAATAGAATAGAATAGAATAGAATAGAATAGAATAGAATAGAATAGAATAGAATAGAATAGAATAGAATAGAATAGAATAGAATAGAAAATACAGAATAGAATAGAATAGAATAGAATAGAATAGAATAGAATAGAATAGAATAGAATAACAGAGTTGGAAGGGACCTTGGAGGTCTTCTAGTCCAACCCCCTTTTCAGGAAGGAAACCTACCATTTCAGACAAAAAAATTATAATTTTATAACCCAAATTCATTTTGTAAGTGCTTATGGACATTCATAAATATACTGCATGTCAATAGCCAAGTGCCCAAATTAAAAAAAAACATGTGATGGTGATAAGTGCGAGGACTGGTCATAAGTGCGAGGACTGGTCATAAGTCAATATTTTCAGCACCTTAGCAGAAATGGCTAAGATTTCTGCCTAATTGAAGGATCATTCACAAGAAAGATACATTTCGGTTTGGAGAAGATGGATATTCAGAATAAATATGGGACTAAAAAGTTCCATTTAGCCTATGAGTAAATTTTAGAGTATTAGTATTAATAGTTTATTATAGTGAAATTTTATTAGTTTTAATTATATGATATTATTATTATTTTTAGTATTAGTATTGTTTAACAATATTCTATTGTTTAATAATTAGGATACTAATTTGTTTATGTTTTAATTATTATTATATTTATGTTAAAGAGGAATTAAAGCGCATTATGGACTTGGTTATTATATATCAACTAATTACAATCAATCTAATACTAATAATATAAACATTCGGACATAAGTCGAGACCCTTCACCCCTGCCTCCCCCCCAAATCCCACCCAACCAAAACCCCAAATATAACATTGAAAATATTTTGAAAAGTTATTTTTTTTATATATAAAAGTCGTGGAACCATTGAAGTTTGCCGACAATTTGTTTGTCCCGTAAGTCGAGGACTACTTAGAGCAGGGGTCTTCAAACTTGGCCCTTTGATGACTTGTGGACTTCAACTCCCAGAATTCCTCAGCCAGGCATGCCTGGCTGAGGAATTCTGGGAGTTGAAGTCCACCAGTCATAATAGGGCCAAGTTTGAAGACCCCTGGCTTAGAGTGTGCCAAACATTTTGAATGGGAATTGGATCCTGGCTGGAGGACATACCGGTAGTAGTGGCTGCTCATCAGAGGCAAAAGCTCTCCATAATTTTCAAGGCCTCCCTTCTCGGTTCCCCTCAGGAGGAACAAGCCAACAGCAACTTGGGCAAATTCCGGAAGGTTCAGCACGAGTTGGACGAAGCCGAGGAGCGGGCGGACATCGCTGAGTCCCAGGTCAACAAGTTGAGGGCCAAAAGTCGTGATATTGGGGTGAAGGTGAGGAGCTGCCCCTTAAGCCTAACCCTAACCCTATCCCTATTCCTACTCCTTACCTTAATTCTACTCCTAACTTTAACCCTAACCCTATCCATTACTCTACCCCTAAACCTAGCCCTACCCCTATCTCTACCTCTACCTCTACCCGTACCCCATCTCTAACCTTAACCCTACTCCTAACTGTACCTCTATGCCTAACCTTAACCCTATTCCTATCCCGACTCCTACCCTTAACCCTACTCCTACCCTATGCCTACCCCTAACCTTAACCCTATTCACTACTCTATCCCTAACCGTAACCCTATTCCTATGCCTAACTCTACCCCTACCGCTACCTTTAACCCTACTCCTACCCTTACCCTTACCCCTACCCTTACCCTTAAACTTAACCCTACTCTTAACTCTACTAACCTTAACCCTACACCTACCCCTATTCCTAACTCTACCCCTACTCTTAACCCCATGCCTACCCCTAACTCTACCCCTACCCTTAACCTAACTTTAAGCATAACCCTACTCCTAACTCTAAACCTATCCCTATCCCTATCCCCTATCGCTATGCATAACCCTAACCCTAATCCTACTAACTTTTACCATAGCCTACCCTTCCCCTTCTCCTACCCCTACCCCTAACCCAACCCAGTTGTTTCCTTCTTTCCTTTCTCACTTTTGTTCCTTTCTTCCCCAGCCGAAAGGTTTGTACGAGGAGTAACTCCTTCGAAGACCGGATGCCCTGCTCTCTGAGACGGGGGGGGGGCGTGTGGATGGGGGTCTGGATTTTCCGGGACCCCTTTAGAGAGGGGGTAGAGGACGCGAGACATATAGTCGTAACGGGGGAAGCGTTTCCATCTTATTTTTACTACTTTGTCGACAACCGAATAAATTAAAACACGGATTCCGCCTTGATCTTGAGTGGCAGAGGACCCCTAACCGGGTCTCAGTGGGTGCTGGCTTTCATGCCTAAGGTGGTACTAAAACTCACTGCCTCCTAGTGATTGGACCAAAGTTACCCAGCTGGCTTTCATGGCTAAGACAGGACTAGAACTCACCGTCTCCTAGTGATTGGCCTGAAGTCACTCAGCTGGCTTTCATGCCTAAGGCGGGACTAGAACTCACCATCTTCTGGGGATTGGACCAAAATCACCCAGCTGGCTTTCATGTGTAAGGTGGAACTAGAACTCATCGTCTCCTGGTGATTGGCCCAAAGTCACCCAGCTGGCTTTCAGGCCTAAGGCGGGACTAGAACTCGCCATCTCCTGGTGATTGGCCCAAAGTCATCCGGCCAACTTTCATATTTAAGGCAAGACTAGAACTCACCATCTCCTGGTGATTGGCCCAAAGTCACCTAGCTGGCTTTCATATATAACAGTGGTTCTCAACCTTTTTAATGCCGTCACCCCAACCGGTCGTAAGTCGAGGACTAAACCGTTCGTAAGTCGAGGACTAAACCGGTCGTAAGTCGAGGACTTTCCCTGCCCGGGAGCGCCACGCATGCGTGGTTCCGCCCCCTGCGCCAGCCGAGGCGTAGCTGGCAAGCGGCAGAGACGGAGCAGGCCGACCACCAGCTGGCCCAGCTCAAGGGAGGTAAGGCACCTGCCGGAAAAGGGGGAAAAAATGGCGGACAAAAAAAATGGCGGACAAAAAAAATGGCGGACAAAAAAAATGGCGGACAGCCTTGCTTGGCGACCCCCGTGAAATGGTCGATCGACCCCAAATGGGGTCCCGACCCACAGGTTGAGAACCACTGATATATAAGGTGGGACTAGAACTCACCATCTTCTGGTGATTGGCCCAAAGTCACCCAGCTGGCTTTTGTGCCTAAGGCGGGACTAGAACTCACCAACTGGTGATTGGCCCCATATTACCCAACGAGCTTTCATACTTCAGCAGGGATTAGAACTCACAGTCTCCTGGTTTCTAGACTGGTGCCTTAACCTCTAGACAAAACGGGCCTCTTTTGCTTCCGATGGGTGTACCCAAGAGGGGATTCTGGTGAATTTTAGCCATGATAATTCAATCCAGCCTCCCTGTCCAGGAGCAGTGTACCTGGTCAGTCAAGCAAGATAACCGACTTAATCCTGCTTTACTTGTTATTACAAGCAGGATACGCAGCAAAATATGTTGGTTAAAAAGAGAACTACATTCAGGTGGGCCTCGACTTACGACCACAACTGAGCCCTAAAAATTTCTGTTGCTAAGCGAGACGTTTGTTAAGTGAATTTTGCCCCGTTTTACGACCTTTCTTGCCACAGTTGTTAAGCGAATCGCCGCCGTGGTTAAATCGTTAACCCGGTCGTTAAGCGAATCTGAGTTCCCCATGGACTTTGCTTGTCAGAAGGTCGCAAAAGGGGATCACGTGACCCCGGGACGCTGCAACCGTCGTAAATATGAGTCAGTTGCCAGGCCTGGATTTGGATCACGTGACCATGGGAGATGCTGCAACGGTCGTAAGTGTGAAAAATGATCATAAGTCACTTTTTCCAGTACCGTTGTAACTTTGAACGGTCACTAAATGAACTGTTGAAAGTCGAGGACTAGCTGTACATTGGAAAAAAGGAGAACCCCCTCCTCCTTTACTACATACAGGTAGTCATCGACTTAGAAAATTTCATTTAGTGACCGTTCAAAGTTACAACGGCACTGACAAAAGCGACTTATGACCATTTTTCACACTTACGACCTTTGCAGCATCCCCGTGGTCACGTGATCCAAAATCCGGCTGCATGGCAACTGACTCGTATTTATGACCATCGCAGTGGCCCAGGGTCACGTGACGCCCTTTTGCGACCTTCTGACCAGCAAAGTCAATGGGGAAGGCAGATTCACTTAACAACCGGGTTACTAAGTTATAACAACTGCAGCGATTCACTTAACAACTGTGACAAGAAAGGTCATAAAACGGGATAAAACGTCCTGGTAAACCCAGATTCATTTAACAACCATGTTACTAAGTTATAACAACTGCAGCAATTCACTTAACAACTGTGGCAAGAAAAGTTGTAAAACTGGGCAAAACTCCCTTAACAAATGTCTTACTTAGCAATAGAAATTTTGGCCTCCATTGTGGTCATAAGTCGAGGACTGCCTGGATAAAAGTTGACGCCTGGCAATAAATTCAATGGGATTTGTTGGTAACAAATTCCGAACAGACAAAAAAAAAGAAACTTGCAACCTCTTTTTATGAGTTTACACAGGGTTCAGACTCAATTTTCTCTTTATGAGGTGTGGACTTCAACTCCCAGAATGCCCCAGCAGCCATTTTTTTTTTCTGTGAAAGAAAGAAATGCGAATTCTGCTTTTTTCTCTCTGTCTGTTTAGCCAATCTTATAAATTCAATGGGATTTGTTGGTAGCAAATTCCGAATAGCTGGGAAAAAAAAGAGACTTGAAACCTCTTTTTATGAATTTACACAGGATTCAGACTCAAATGTCTCTTTATGAGGTGTGGACTTCAACTCCCAGAATTCCTCAGCAGCCATTTTTTTTCTGTGAAAGAAAGAAACGCGAATTCTACTTTTCTCTCTCTCTCCGTTTAGCCAATCTTATAAATTCAGTGGAATTTATTGGTAATAAGTTCTGAACGGCCAAAAAATAAAAAAAGAAACTTGCAACCTCTTTTTATGAGTTTACAGAGGGTTCAGACTCAAATGTCTCTTTATGAGGTGTGGACTTCAACTCCCAGAATTCCCCAGCAGCCATTTTTTTCCTATGAAAGAAAGAAACACAAATTCTGCTTTTTTTTTTCCTTCTCCTCTGTTCCTTTTGCTAAAATTTGGGTGGGCGCCAGGTTGGGGAAGAAGGGCCTGCAAATTGGCTGCCAGGCCGCATTTGCAGATGGAGACAGGCGTGTTGCCTGCTAAGCAGACAGCGGCTTAAAATATGCATATGTGCAAATGAGATTAGAGCGACCTGATTAGGGATCACAAAGCATTAAGTCTCGATACACAAGGAGATTAAGGAGAGATGAAAGCACACGCCGAGGTCCAGATTAGACTGTCTGATGCTGGATTTCCTGATTAAGCCGATTTAATAGGTCGCTGCCATTAAAACGGACTTAGGAGAGGGGGAGAGCCCAGGGGCTATTGATAGACATTTTTAATTAAAAGGAAAAAAAGAAAAATCGAACGGGCCTTTTTCTGAACAGATCCCCTGACTGAGTCAAGTAATTCAGCCTGGGATATTTGAGGCTGGAAAAAAATATATATGTGAGTTAGGCCCTTTGCTCCGTGAAGAGTTTTGCTACAATGCTGGGCTCTTCCGGCCCTGGGATAGGAGAAAGTGAGCCAAGAACCGCGCAGCTCGAGCAAGTGAGTCAAGCTGCAGCCTGCAGGAGAAGGCAAATATCACCTGTAGGGTAGTTTACCATTGCAATTTGCCTCATCTCCCTCTCTTCCACCATGTAGGGAGGAGAGAGAGAGAGAGAGAGAGATTCGTGTATATATTTCTCTAAAATGGTCTCCTGCTTGAGGAGGGGGTTGGACTAGAAGACCTCCAAGGTCCCTTCTCACTCGGCTATTCTGTTATTCATTTCAAACCTAAACTGAGTTTAAAAGACAGATGTCCAACTTCCTGAAAACTTGGGGAGATGGAAAAAGGATTTGAACTCAGGACTCCCTTGACTAGGATGTACTCTGCCCACCCCATTTAATTCTTCCTGGTCCTGCAAGCTGAAAGTCACTTTTCTTCGCCTTATCCGTCCTTGCTTCCGAGAGAGAGCTGAAAGGGGCCTTGGAGGTATTCTCTCCTTCCACATCCCAGAAGGCTATTATCCAGCACAGGAATTGTCACAAAAATACCTGGTTCTCACCCCACATTGGACCTCTATTCTGCTTGTCCTTCTGGACAATGATGGAGGAAGAGGAGGAGGAGGAGAGAAGAAGAGGAGAAAGAGGAGAAGAAAGAGGCGGAGGAGAAGAAAGACGGGAGAAGGAAGAGGAGAGAAGAAGAGGAGGAGCAGAAAGAAGAGGAGAAGAGAAGAAGAGGAGGAAGAGATAAGATGAGGAAGAGGAGGAGAAAGGGGAGGAGGAGGAGAAGGAGGAAGATGTGGAGGAGAAGGAAGAGGAGGAGGAGAAGGAAGAGGAGGAGGAGAGAAGAAGGAGGAGAGAAGGAAGAGGAGGAGGAGAAAGGCAGAGGAGAAGGAGGAGGAAGAAGAGGAAGAGGAGAGAAGAAGAGGAGGAGAGAAGAAGAGGAGAAAGGAGAAGAAAGGCGGAGGAGAAGAAGAGGAGGAGAAAGACGGGAGAAGGAAGAGGAGAGGAGGAGGAGAAAGAAGAGGAGAAGGGAAGAAGAGGAAGAGGAGGAGAAGAGGAGGAGAAGGGGAGGAGGAGAAAGGGGGAGGAGGAGGAGGAGAAGGAGGAAGATGTGGAGAAGGAAGAGGAGGAGGAGAAAGGCAGAGGAGAAGGAAGAGGAGGAGGAGGAGAGAAGAAGAGGAGAAGGAGGAGGAGGAGGAAGAGGAGGAGAGAAGGAAGAGGAGGAGAAGAGAAGAAGACGAAGAAGAGGAGGAGAAAAAGGAGGAGGAGGAAGAGGAGGAGATGGTTGGGGAGCACCTTCTGTTCTCTCCATTATGGGCAGCAAAATACCCAAAAGGCAGGAAGGAAACAAAAAAGGCAGGAAGGAAGGAAGGAAGGAAGGAAGAAAGGAAGGAAGGAAGAAAGGAAGGAAGGAAGGAAGGAAGGAAGGAAGGAAGGAAGGAAGGAAGGAAGGAAGAGCAGTAGCAATAGATTTACATACCTCTTCACAGTGCTTTACAGCCCTCTCTGAGAGGTTAACAGACTCAGCCTCTTGCCCCCAACAATCCGGGTCCTCATTTTACTAACCTCGGAAGGATGGAAGGCCGAGTTAACCTTGAGCTGCTCAGGATCGAACTCCCGGCAGTGGGCAGAGTCAGCCTGCAATTCTGCCTTCTAACCACTGCGCCACCCCGGCTTATGTAATGCCCTGAAGAGAGAAGCCTTGCTTGCCTTCCATGATTAAGCCACGGGGCGTGATCTTCCAAGAAGGAATACAGGCAGTCCTTGACTTACGATCAGACATTTAGTGACCATTCAAAGCTACAACAGTGTTGAAAAAAAGGCAACTTATAACCAGTCCTCCCGCTTACAACCATCACAGCATCCCCCCCCCCCCCGGTCAGATGATCACCATTTATTTATACGTATGCACGACGGTTGAGTATCCCGGAGTCATGTGATCGCCATCTGCAACCTTCCCCCTAGCCATTGGAGGGGGGGGTTGGATTCGCTTAACGACCATGGCAATTCGCTTAATGACCGCGGCGATTTGCTTAATGACCGTGGCGCAAAAAAAGGTTGTAAAAATCGGGACGGCTCACATGGCGAGTTACTTAATGACTGTCTGGCTTAGTGACATATTCTCATCGTACGTTGGAGGAATACCCGTACGCGGAAAAAAGATGGGATGAGGTTAAGGTCCCCGCCGACAAAAACCCAGAATTGGAACTCGGAGCGTAATTTTTTTTAAACTGGGTCAGCACTGCCGCTCACGGCTAGCCTGGCCCCCCCTGCAGGGTCACTTAACGTCGTGGGGAAGGGGCAGCAGAGAGGTGGGGGCCATTAAAAGAGGATCCCAGTGAAGTTTTGAAACGGGGTTGGGGGGAATCAACAAACCACTTTCGGAAACTCAGCCTAAATCCGTCCAGCTGTCTAAGCCATCTGAGCACCAGCCGGCCTCGAATTAACAATGGGAGGAGAGGCTTTGGGTCCAGCAGGTGCACCAAATCTTTGGAAACTTAAAAGGGGGGGCGGAGGGGGGGATGGAGAGAAAAATAACCTGGTTAAACTGATGGGGGGGGCATAGCAGCAGAGAGGTGAGAGGCAGCATCGGAGGCAGCGGCATCCAACTCAGGGCCCACAATGGCCCGTGTTGCGTGAGAAAAAAGGGGGCGGGGGTTTCAATACAAGATTGCCTCCCTCCATCTTGACTTTTTCGACCTCCTTGCGGATGCCCCAGCGTGGATGAAATGGGCAAAGCTGAAGTGAAGCGTTAGTACCGCTTTATAAGGCCACACTTGGAATACGGCATCCAGTTTTGGTCACCACGATGTAAAAAAGATGCTGAGACTCTAGAAAGAGTGCAGAGAAGAGCAGCAAAGATGATTAGGGGACTGGAGGCTAAAACATATAAGGAATGGTTGATGGAATTGGGTATATCTAGTTTAACGAAGAGAAGGAGTAGCACTCTTTCCATATTTGAGGGGCTGCCATAAAGAAGAGGGGGTCAAGTTGTTTTCCAAAGCACCCGAAGGCAGGACAAGAAGCAACGGGTGGAAACTAACCAAGGAGAGAAGCAACCTGGAACTAAGGAGAAATTTTCTGATAGTTAGAACAATTAACCAGTGGAACCACCTGCCTCAGAAGTTGTGAATGCTCCAGCACTGGAAGTTTTAAAGAAGAGACTGGACAGCCATTTGTCTGAAATGGTATAGGGTCTCCTGCTTGAGCAGGGGGTTGACCCCTCTTTCTTATGGCAGCCCCTCAAATATTGCTAGCATATCACCCCTAAACTTTCTTGTCATTAAACTAGACATAAAATTCAGAGAAGAGCAACTAAGATGATCCAAGGCCTGGAGACTAAAACATACAAAGAACGGCTGCAGGACTTGGGTTTGGCTAGTCTAAAGAAAAGAAGAAATAGGGGAGACATGATAGCAGCGTTCCAGTATTTGAGGGGCTGACACAAGATAGAAGGGGCCAGGTTGTTCACCAAAGCACCAGAGGGCAGGACGACAAACAATGGGTGGAAACTGATCAAAGAGAGAAGCAACCTGGAACTAAGGAGAAACTTCCTGACAGTGAGGATAATCAACCAGTGGAACAGCTGGCCACCAGAAATCGTGGGCGCTCCATCACTGGAGATTTTTAAGAGGAGGCTGGACATTCACCTGTCTGAGATGGTGTAGGTTCTCCTGCTTGAGCAGGGGGCTGGACTAGAAGACCTCCAAGGTCCCTTCCAGCTCTATTCTATTCTATTCTATTCTATTCTATTCTATTCATTCCTATCCCTATTCTTATTATTTCTTATTCTATTCTATTCTATTTTATTCCCTATTCCTATTATTTCTTATTCTATTCTATTCTATTCTATTCTATTCTATTCTATTCATTCCTATCCCTATTCTTATTATTTCTTATTCTATTCTATTCTATTCTATTCTATTCTATTCTATTCTATTCTATTCTATTCTATTCTATTCCCTATTCCTATTATTTCTTATTCTATTCTATTCTATTCTATTCCCTATTCCTATTATTTCTTATTCTATTCTATTCTATTCTATTCTATTCTATTCTATTCTATTCTATTCTATTCTATTCTATTCTATTCCCAATTCCTGCAACCGTTCTTCATATGTTTTGGCCTCCAGCCTCCTAAGTATCTTTGTTGCTCTTCTCTGCACTCTTTCCAGAATCTCAATGTCTTTTTTGATATTGTGGCGACCAAAGCTGGACACAATATTCCAAGTGTGGGCTTACCAAGGCCTTATAAGGTGGTACTAAGCCTTCTTGTGATCTTGATTCAAAGTAGAATCCCTAGAACGGGGATTCAAGTCAAGCTACTCTGATTCTATTCTCCAAAGCGCCTGAAGGCAGGACAAGAAGCAAAGGATGGAAACTAACCAAGGAGAGAAGCAACCTAGAACTAAGGAGAAACTTCCTGACGGTTAGAACAATTAACCAGTGGAACAGCTTGCCACCAGAAGTTGCGGGTGATCCAAACACTGGAAGTTTCTAAGAAGAGACCGGACAGCCATTTGTCTGAAATGGGATAGGGTCTCCTGCTTGAGCAGGGGGTTGGACTAGATGACCTCCAAGGGTCCCTTCTGACTCTGTGATTCTGTTATTCGGTCATTGTTGCGCAGGCTCACTTACACATCTACACAGTCCCCACACACGCGTCTCCCCCAACTCACCGGAATGTCTCACCTCTTTCAGGATAACATTTGTTTCAATATCCACTTTATACTGACAAAGTGGACTTTATGTTCGAGAAAGCGAGCCAATTTTATTTCCACCGACCAGCGTCTCCAACCCGGTCAGTTTCAGGCTGGACAAAAGACGCCCGGCTGCCAGATCGTTAATTGCCATCACCCTCCACCACCCCCGCCCCCCCCTGCTCCTGCTGTTTCTTAATTCCTTTTGTCTCAATATAGAAAGGATGAGATTCCAGGACAGCCGCCAAAAGTGGAGAGCTGTCAGCAACAGCTGAGCGTCAAGACAGATATTTCCCAGAGCCAGGGAATGTCACATTCCCACATTCCAAACTTGGGGGTAGGGGTCCTGTTCCTCAAACTCATCCGAGACCCCAGACGTTGTCCGGGGGAATTTTCCAGCCCGACAAAGACGTGGCTATCTTTTACGGCAGGGGTAGTCAACCTTGGCTCTTTTATGACTGGTGGACTTCAACTCCCAGAATTCCTGAGCCAGCCATGCTGAAGGGAAAGGGAGAGGTTTCCAAGCTGAGCCAGGCTGGCTCAGGAATTCTTGGAGTTGAAGTCCACGAGTCATGAGGGGGCCAAAGTTTCCCTCACGCTGGCTCAGGAATTCTGGGAGTTGAAGTCCACGAGTCATAAAAGAGCCAAGGTTGCCTACCCCTGGTATAGGGTCTCCTACTTGAGCAGCGGGCTGGACTAGAAGACCTCCAAGGTCTATTTCAAGTCTGCCATTCTGTTATTCTTTCTCAAGGAGCATTCCCTAAGCAAGAGCTGAGATGGAATATCTCTCCTGAACACCTTTTTTGGGACCAGCCTCTTCCATCACAACTTCCACGGCCATTCCACGGCTTGATGGGCAAATTTGGAAAACATCTAGACTTAATAATAGTAATAGTAATAGTAATAATAATGATGATGATGATAATAATAATAATAATAATAATAATAATAATAATAATAATAATAATAATAATAATAATAATAATGATGTTGGAAGGGACCTTGGAGGTCATCTAGTCCAACCCCCTGCTCAGGCAGGAAACCCTATACCATTTCAGACAAATGGCTGTCCAGTCTCTTCTTAAAAACTTCCAGTGTTGGAGCATTCACCACTTCTGGAGGCAGGTTGTTCCGCTGGTTAATTGTTCTCACTGTCAGGAAATTCCTCCTTAGTTCCAGGTTGTTTCTCTCCTTGATTAGTTTCCATCTGTTGCTTCTTGTCCTGCCTTTAGGGGCTTTGGAGAAGAGATATGGAATAGAATCAGAGGGCACGCCTGGCTGAAGGATTCTGGGAGTTGAAGTCCACAAGTCATCAAAGGGCCAAGTCTGAAGACCCCCGATCTAAAGCTATTGTCCATGTTCTCTTGCCTTAATGAGATCTTTTTCCTCTTTTTTTAGGGACCAGAGTTTGCTGCAAAAAAAATAAATAAATAAAATTGTCCGTTTATTTATTTATTTTATTTATTTAATTTAATTTATATGCCGCCCTTCTCCCGGCGGGACTCAGGGCGGCGCACAACATATTTAAAACCAAAACTTGTATACAATCCCCCCCTTAAAACCGAATTAAACCAAATTTTAATGTTGTGTCTTCCAAATTCCTAAAAAAAACCCCAATATAAAATCCACCCTAGGTCAGGTCCGCTTGCTGAAAGAGCCATGTCTTGAGGGCGCGACGGAAAGTAAGGAGATCCGGAATTATCCGAATCTCGGGAGGTAGTTCATTCCAGAGGGTAGGGGCACCCACAGAGAAGGCCCTCCCCCTGGGGGTCGCCAGCCGACACTGCTTGGCCGACGGCACCCTGAGGAGACCCACTCTGTGGGAGCGTACCGGTCTGTGGGAAGGAATCTGCGGCAGAAGGCGGTCTCGGAGGTAACCGGGTCCTATGCCATGGAGTGCTTTAAAGGTGGTAACTAACACCTTAAAGCGCACCCGGAAGGCCACTGGCAACCAGTGCAGCTCGCGCAGCAGCGGTGTCACATGGGAGCGACGAGCCCCCCCCAACACCGCCCGCGCGGCCGCATTCTGGACCATTTGAAGCCTCCGGGTGCTCCTCAAAGGGAGCC
>NW_015387673.1:549852-562685 GCF_001527695.2 Protobothrops mucrosquamatus
GAGCGGATTCGGTTCGGCTGGCCCTCCAACGGCTCTCTAGGCGTCTTTTCCGGCGTTTCATCTCTCTCAGCTCCCCGGTAAACCAGGGAGCCAGTCGAGATCTAGGCCGGGTCAGAGGCCGCAAAGGCACGACTCGGTCCAATGCAGCGGCGGCAGTTGTCTCCCAAGCCGCCGCCTGATTTTCCGCCGAGTCATGGACTGGAGGCCGTTGAGGCCTCCAGTCACTTCCACAAGTATTTCTCAATCTTGGCAACTTTAAGATACGTGGATTTGAACTCCCAGAATTCCCCAACCAGCATCGGGATTTTTTTTTTTTTTTTGCATTTATATTGGATAGAAGCAAGCATTTTTAATTTCTTATCCCTTAGTTTTGATGGCGACAGCAAGCAAGAACACACCCATTACCACAAATGCTTTCTTGGCTAATGCATTAGCTGGATTCACACAACGTATTGACCTCGTTGTGCAACTCCCTCTTATTCTGCGTGTGCACAATCACGTTGCCACAAACCAGATTTGCATAGTGCAACAATCCTAAGCAAGCTAACTTAAATTTGAACCATGTGATGCAAATCCGACTCACCTAGTTAAGCGTGCTGGGTGAAGCCGGATCCCCTCCATAATGAGGACTAGAAGCTTGTCCTTTTGCACAAAAGGAAGCCGGCGTCCCCTAGACTCACAATGGCAGAGGCGCACAACCACGCGAAGCACCGTTGCAGTGTGAAGGCTCTTCAGTTTTGTCCTAAAAAAATAATAATCACAGCCTCTCATTTTTTCCACCAATCCATCTGTTTCTTTCCCTGTTGTCTCTACCACAAAAGGGAGAATGTGTAACAGCCTAGTGTAACAAACAAAGGAGGTGTTAATCTCTAAACATTGCCAAACCTTCGGTCCTGCCCTTCCAGCCACCATTTTAATTCCACCCCTGGGTTCATCCCAGCGACCGACACCTGTCTCGTTCTCCATTCCTCCCTCGGTGGTCAACAAAAGCAGCTGAGAATCAACACCAGATCCAAGAACCACGGGAGGTGAGGTGCAGGGTTTCAAGGCTGAGCTAATCCCAGCTGCCCGTTGCCCAGCTTAGCCTGCCCTTGCTAGACCCTGTCCCCTCAGACAACCTGCTTAGCGTCGCTCCTTCGCAACCTGCTGAGCTGCCCAAGGTCAGAAGTAAGGAACAGGGCGAGGCCTACTGCTTGACCACAAGCCACAACAGATCTGGAGATGGGGGTAGAAGGCGAAACCAACTGGTTGATCGTAGCCAGCTCCAAGGTCAAGGATGGGGAAGAGGGAGAGGCCACCTGGTTGACCACAGCCAGCCTCCAGGTTGGAGATGGGGAAGAGAGGGAGGTCAACTGGTTGGCCCAGGTCAAAGGTGGAGAATGGGGAGAAGCCAAACTGGCCCCAAGGTCAAAGATGGGGAAGAGAGTAAGGCCAACTGGTTGACCACAGTCAGCCTTAAGGTCAAACATGAGGAAGAGAGTGAGGCCATCTGGTTGACCACAGTCAGCCTCAAGGTCAAAGATGGGGAAGAGAGGCCAACTGGTTGACCACAGCCACCTCAAGGTCAAAGATAGGAGGTGAAGTCAACTGGTTGACCACAGCCATCCTCAAGGTCAAAGATAGGAAGAGGGTGAAGTCAACTGGCTGACCACAGTCAGCCTCAAGGTCAAAGATGGGGAAGAGAGGCCAACTGGTTGACCACAGCCACCTCAAGGTCAAAGATAGGAAGAGGGTAAAGCCAACTGGTTGACCACAGCCATCCCCAAGGTCAAAGATGGGGAAGAGAGCAAGGCCATCTGGTTGACCATAGCCGGCCCCAAGATCAATCAATCAGAATAGAGCTGAAAGGGACTTCTATAGTCCAACCCCCTATTCAAGCAGGAGACCCTATACAAGTTGAGACAAGTGGCTGTCCAGTCTCTTCTTAAAAACCTCCAGTGATGAATCACCCACAACTTCTGGTGGCAAGCTGTTCCACTGGTTAATTGTTCTCACTGTTAGGAAGTTTCTTCTTAAGTCTAGATTGCTTCTCTCCCTGATTAGTTTCCATCCATTGTTTCTTGTCCTGCCTTCAGGTTCTTTGGGAAATAAGTTGACCCCATCTTCTTTGTGGCAACCTCTCAATTACTGGAATCCAGCTATCCCCTCTAGTCCTTTTTTTCTCTAGAGTCTATCCATACCCAATTCCTGCAACCATTCTTCTTATGTTTTAGTCTCCAGGCCTTTACATCATCTTAGTTGCTCTTCTCTGCACTTTTTCCAAGGTCTCAACATCTTTTTTTGTAATGTGGTGACCAGGATTCCAGTTGAGGCCTTACTAAAGGCTTTATAAAGCGGTACTAATACTGCATGTGATTTTGATTCTATGCCTCTGTTTATACAACCGGGGATTGTAAATGAGTAGAAAGTAAATCTGCTTAAGGTAATTCCACCGTTGACTGAAAAAGCTATAAGTAGTACTTAGTAGTTTAGATTTAGATGTGCTCTACATGTCCTCTGAGGCACATTTTTTAAAAAACAAAAATGTGGTACAAGATGGAATGCTTGGGGCTGCCATTTTGACTTTTTTTGGCACATGCACCTTGGGGGTCATCCCTGGATCCCTGCCTCTGTCCACGGAGTTGGACGTATTTTTAAAAAAGATTATTCCAAACAAGCCAAATTAGAAATAGAATAGAATAGAATAGAATAGAATAGAATAGAATTACAGAATAAAATTACAGAATAGAATTACAGAATAGAATTACAGAATAGAATAGAATTACAGAATAGAATAGAATCATAGAATAGAATAGAATAGAATAGAATAGAATAGAATAGAATAGAATAGAATAGAATAGAATAGAATAGAATAGAATTACGGAATAGAATAGAATTACAGAATAGAATTACAGAATAGAATAGAATAGAATAGAATAGGATAGAATAGAATAGAATAGGATAGGATAGGATAGGATAGGATAGGATAGGATAGGATAGGATAGGATAGGATAGGATAGGATAGGATAGAATAGAATAGAATAGAATAGAATAGAATAATGAAAGGGACCTTGGAGGTCTTCTAGTCCAACCCCCTGCTGTGGCAGGAAACTCTACTACACTAAATGAATTCTAATTCCAAGCATCAGCCTGTAAGATCATCTTTACTGAACCAATATCTGGTCTTCTCCATGGTGAGGGGCGCAGGACACGGGCTTTGTAACTTGTTAGCAAACATATTTATTTTGTACTAGCTGTACCCGGCCACGCGTTGCTGTGGCTCAGTCTGGTTAAATGGAAAAGAAAGAAAAGAGAAAGCTTTTACGTCCAACAAATGGTGCTCTTTTTCAAAAAAACATGTTTTACCTGTCACAGGTGTGACATCTATATAATAGTAGGTATATAGAAACGCGCGCGTATTCGAATGCAACGTTGTGTCAAAATTTCAAAGCAATCGGTGAAGAGCTTTCGGAGATTTAAGATTTTGAACAAACGAACATTTACATTTTCATTTATATAGATTTTACTTTGCATTTTAAACCTAGTTACTTTGCATTTTAAACCTAGTTACTTTGCATTTGGACGTAACTTCCTTTTCTCTCTTTTAAAATGGTGATCAGGCTTTATAAAAAACCATTAGACTGGAATGCAGGGAAAACCTCTTTCCCTATGGCTGAATGGATGGATTTAGACAGATAGCTCCTAACATCCCTAGAATAAAGTTACATCCATAGATAAAGTTACAGAAGGATGGCTTATCATTCTCCTGATAAGAAAAAATTTTCTTAGTGTCAGCTGGCATTTGGTTATCTAGCTTCAAACAACCTTTGTGGTTGATTTCGTGTGCAAAGGAGGGATTACTTTTATCTTCTCCGACCATTTTTTTTCTTTGATACGTTAAATAGAAAAGGGGGATGTAAGCTAAAGGATCAGGGCTCCCTCTTTGAATGAGAGGAATCCCTTTTTGTCTGAATATTCTGATAAACTGTAATAAAACAATCTTCCTGTCTCCGTCGGTCTCATTGGAAAATATGCACGCCAAGGCATGAGCCTAAAACGAGCCATATTTAGCCCTCGGAGGGCACAAGGAGAATGAAAAGACAATTAAAACCATGATTAGCTGCCGCCCACTCTGTTTTATCTCTGAAAGTCTAGTCTCTAACAAACAAAGGAAGGGAGGAATATCATTCTTATTATTCAATGTTTCTTAATTTTAAGAACTTTAAGATGGATGGACTTCAACTCCCAGAATTCCCCAGCCAGCTGAGTTGAAGTCCACTCATCTTAAAGTTCCAAAACGGTGTTTATTAATTCTATTTTTTTGGACTATTTACCTCACCGCATTTCTTGGAATATCTCAAGTGGTGTGTGAAACTCAAAAACAACAAAATATTAAGTATGGGGCAGTACTCAAAATGACTCCACTTTAAGAAGAGGCTAGACCCGGGGGAGGCCACCTTGGCTCTTTTATGACTCGTGGACTTCAACTCCCAGAATTCCTGAGCCAGCCACGCTGAGGAGAAAGGGAGAGATTTCCAAGCTGAGCCATGCTGGCTCAGGAATTCTGGGAGTTGAAGTCCACGAGTCCTAAAAGAGCCAAGGTTGCCTACCCCTGAGCTAGACAGACAAGTGATGGTATAGGTTGGACTGGACTGGGGCTGGACTAGAAGACCTCCAAGGTCCCTCCCAGCTCTGTTCTATTCTTATTATTAAACCATGTCAAAAAAAAACAACCCCTCAGCAGATACTCAAATAAATCTTGGGAGGTGAGTCAGTATTTCGGTACTTTTTTCTATAGTCCAATGCTGGCATTGTCTTTATTCCAGTGTTCCTCAACCTGGGGAATTCTGGGTGTTGTAGTCCACACACCCTAGCTGGGGAATTCTGGGAGCTGAAGTCCTCCCTCCTATCTTAAAGTTGTCAAATCGGACAAACCCTGATCTAAGGCTGGTGCTTTTAGACCTCTTCAAGCAGGTAATCATGATTAAGCAGCACACCATATGCACCTTCTCTCGGTTAGTCTTCTATCCCCCCCAAAAAAAATTGGCTATCTAAAAGGTGGACCCCCCAAAATATCCTGTGTTATTTCTCTACCGCGCTCATCCAAATGAGGTAAAATCCCAAAGGGACAGTGAGGCATAACTGCAGTTCTGTCCCATTAAAAAGTGGGACGTGCGTAAAAAAGGGGCGGGGCCTCACACCTTAAGGTGTGACTCCAGTTTGACTTTTTTGACCCCCCCCTTGGGCATTACCTGTGCATTTTAAAATAATATTTATTGAACATGTCCTTAATGTAATTACAAACTGAAAGGGGGGGGAACAAAGAGGACTTCCGACTTGATTGAAAAAAATTGGAAAAAAAACAGGTCAGGCTTGAGATTAGTGCAAATTCTGACACTCTCACAATCTGTGAGTTTTTGAATCCTTCTAAAGCCTTTTCTTGATTCCAGGGGAATTCTGGGAGTTGTAGTCCACACACCCTAGCGGGGGAATTCTGGGAGCTGAAGTCCACCCGTCTTAAAGTTGTCCAGTTCTGATCTAAAGGCTTGTACTTTGAAACCTCTTCAAGCCGGGAATCGTAACCGAGCGTGGCTGGCTGGGGCATTCTGGGAGTTGTAGTCCATACGCCCTAGCTGGGGAATTCTGGGAGCTGAGGTCCGCCCGTCTTAAAGCTGTCAAATCGGACCGAACCCCGATCTAAGGCTTGTACTTTTAAACCTCTTCAAGCCAGGAATTGTAACCGAGCGTGGCTGGCTGGGGAATTCTGGGAGTTGAAGTCCACGCTTCTTAAAAATTGCCCAGTTTCAGAAACATTGTTCTAAACACAAGAACATGGTGTGTGTTTCGCCTTATGCCCACCTTGATTTTTGCACAAGAGTCCATCAAACAGCATACAGGGTGGGGGAAACAGAATTTACGGACATATAAATGATCTTCTTCTTTTCCAAAAATAAAAATAAAAAATAAATTCTGGCTGAGAATGTCTCCTCTTCCAGTTATCGTCTCTACAGGGTCTTGGTCAGAAGCTTCTGCTCGCTTATCAGCCGCCCGTCACCACCTGTGCCCTACACCAGTGTGTATGTGTACACACATGTGTTCCACACACACACACACACACACACACACCCCTCCATCCTCTGGAATGTTATTTCTCCTCGGAGCATCAAAGGATGCAGGAAGGAGGAGGAGATGAGGAGCTTAAAAAGCAGCACCATTCATGGTCTGGCCTGGCCTTCTGTAGGACCACTTCCTTGTCAACATGTCACTCACAGCTGAAATGACCTGCAGGGAAAGGGGGGAGGATGGAGGGGGTGGGGAGCAACTGATGCTATTTTGGAAGGGCGTATATAAAGAAAGGGGCCACCATCAGAGCCTCAGTTCTTGCTGGGACTCCAGAGCGGGACATCTCCAGTGAGTAAGTATGAGCTTCTTCCGAACGGAACGGTTGAGTTTTGCCAGGAAGATCTAGACAGGAACGAACCCAGTGTGTAGTGGGGTGCCCCAGGGCTCTGTTCTGGGCCCAGTGCTCCTCAACATCTTCATCAACGATTTGAACGAGGGGATAGATGCTGAAATCATCAAATTTGCAGATGACACCAAGCTGGCAGGAATGGCCAACACTCCAGAAGACAGGCTTAGGATACAGGAGGATCTGGACAGACTCGAACACTGGGCGCTATCTAACAAAATGAACTTCAAGGGTGAAAAAAGCAAGGTTCTACATTTAGGCAAGAAAAACCAAATGTACAGGTATAGTATAGGGGGTACCTTGCTCAATAGTAGTAACTGTGAGAGGGACCTCGGAGTCCTAGTGGACCATCACCTAAATAGGAGCCAGCAGTGTGTTGCAGCTGCCAAAAAGGCCAACACAGTGCTAGGCTGCATTAACAGAGGGATAGAATCAAGATCACGTGAAGTGTTAATACCACTTTACAATGCCTTGGTAAGGCCACACTTGGAATACGGCATCCAGTTTTGGTCACCACGATGTGAAAAAGATGTTGAGACTCTGGAAAGAGTACAGAGAAGAGCAACAAAGATGATTAGGGGACTGGAGGCTAAAACATATAAGGAATGGTTGCTGGAATTGGGAATGTCTAGTTTAATGAAGAGAAGAACGAGGGGGGACATGATAGCAGTGTTCCAGTATCTCAGGGGCTGCCCCAAAGAAGAGGGAGTCAAGCTATTCTCCAAAGCCCCTGAAGGCAGGACAAGAAGCAACGGATGGAAACTAATCAAGGAGAGAAGCCAACCTAGAACTAAAGAGAAACTTCCTGACAGTTAGAACAATTAACCAGTGGAACAACCTGCCTCCAGAAGCGGTGAATGCTCCAACACTGGAAGTTTTTAAGAAGAGACTGGACGGCCATTTGTCTGAAATGGGATAGGGTTTCCTGCCTTAGCAGGGGGTTGGACCAGATGACCTCCAAGGTCCCTTCCAACTTTATTATTATTATTATTATTATTATTATTATTATTATTATTATTATTATTGTTGTTGTTGTTGTTGTTGTTGTTGTTGTTGTTGTTGTTGTTGTTATATAACTTGAACCCTTGTTCCATCCTGGAGCCATGTTCGTACAACCTTACCAACTTGGGCTGGAAAAGAACAAAGTTGGTGGGAGTAGGTTGTATCCGTGCCTCCGTCGGAGGAGTTGAGGGAAGCCTACTTTTGCAAGAGGGACCTCTTAGTGGGGGGTGGGACTTCTTGGAAGACGTGAATGGATGGAGGAGTTGGATCCGGAAGAAAAGAGAGGGGGGTGCACACGTGGATTGTGAGGATGGAGGCCCAGCACGGTTGGAAGAACTGAGTTGACCACAGTTGGGGAGCATCTGCAGAGCTTCTCACCCAACGTGGGTTATCACAAACAAGGACAGCATTGATGAAAGATCTGGATGGCTATGCAGTGTTTCTCAAGCTTGGCAGCTTGAAGATGTCTGGACTTCAACTCCCAGAATTCCCCAGCCAGCACAGCTGGCTGGGGAATTCTGGGAGTTGAAGTCCAGATATCTTAAAGTGGCCAAACATGAGAAACAGAGGTAGAGAAGGGAAACCAGAGAGAGCAGGACAACCTGTAGCAGGTACTACAGCCAGAAATCTTGCTGCAATTAAGGAGAGATTGAACAACCACATGTCTGAAATGGTATGGGTCTCCTGCATGAGCAGGGGGTTGGACTAGATGACCTCCAGGGTACCTTCCAAGTCTGTTATTCTCCTCCTCCTCTTCCTCCTCCTCTTCCTCCTCCTCCTTTTTAAGAAGAGACTGGACAGCCATTTGTCTGAAATGGTATGGGGTCTCCTGCATGAGCAGGGGGTTGGACTAGATGACCTCCAGGGTCCCTCCCAACTCCGTTATTCTCCTCCTCTTCCTCCTCCTCCCCCTCCTCCTCTTCCTCCTTTTTAAAAAGAGACTGGACAGCCATTTGTCTGAAATGGTATAGGGTCTCCTGCATGAGCAGGGGGTTGGACTAGATGACCTCCAGGGTCCCTCCCAACCCCGTCGTGCTGAATCCACTGAGTCAGCCCTGGAGGTTTGCAACAAACAAGAGAAGCTTTGCAGGAAATTTAGCAGAAACTTTAGGCTCAGTGGGTGCAACGGCCAGGAAGAGGAGAAGAACGCAGAGATGATTATTAAATAAAGATGAACTGTAAGCAAGCAGGAGAAGAAGGGAAGGTAACTTGGAAACCGTGTCAGAGATAGATAGATAGATAGATAGATAGAGAGAGAGAGAGAGAGAGAGAGAGAGAGAGAGAGAGAGAGAGAGAGAGAGAGAGGATGGACGGATGAATGTAAAGAGTGTGTGTGTGTATGTGTGTGTGTGAGAGAGAGAGAGAGAGAGAGAGGATGAAATTTGGACAAGAAACATTGGCCACCGAGATGCAAGCAGGACAAGAAACAACGGATGAAAACTAATCAAGGAGAGAGAAGCAATCTAGAACTAAGGAGAAACTTCCCGACAGTGAGGATAATTACTCAAAAAGATGGCTTCTTGCCTTCAGGAGTTGTGGGTGCTCCAACACTGGAGGTTTTTAAGAAGAGACTGGACAGCCATTTGTCTGAAATGGCGCAGGGCAGTGGTAGGCAACCTTGGCTCTTTTATGACTCATGGACTTCAACTCCCAGAATTCCTGAGCCAGCATGAGGGAAACTTTGACCCCTTCATGACTCGTGGACTTCAACTCCCAGAATTCCTGAGCCAGCATGGCTCAGCTTGGAAACCTCTCCCTTTTCCCTCAGCATGGCTGGCTCAGGAATTCTGGGAGTTGAAGTCCACGAGTCATAAAAGAGCCAAGGTGGCCTACCCCTGGCCTAGGATCTCCTGCTCAAGCAAGGGGTTGGACTAGAAGACCTCCAAGGTCCCTTCCAACTCTTGTTATTTTGAAAAGAAGGACTAGGGGAGTCATGATAGTAACATTCCAATATTTGAGGGGCTGCCCGGAGAAGGCGGGGGGGGGGGGGTTCAAGTTATTCTCAAAAGCACCTGAAGGCAGAACAAGAAGCAACGGATGGAAACTAATCCAGGAGAGAAGCAACCTGGAATTAAGGAGAAACTTCCTGACAGTGAGAACAATTAACCAGTGGAACAGCTGGCCACCGGAAGCTGTGGGCGCTCCAACACCGGAGGTTTTTAAGAAGTGATAGGACAGCCATTTGTCTGAAAGGGTAACTTGTCTGAAATTGAGTAGGGGGTNNNCCAATAAAAACTACCCAAGGTTTGCAAACAGTCCCCCCCCCTCTCTCCATCACGTATCACAACTTTTCAAAGGCAGCTGTCCACCCCCTCTGACATCCACGTCCAGCTGCACCCGGAAATATCAACCTCAGATTCCCAAATGGGCCCAATCTTCCATGCGTCAAGTCTGACCTCTTTTGAGATCTTCACTTTTTTCTGTGTTTTTTTTCTTTCCCCCTTACCAGCCTTGAATTCTTTTTTGTTCCTTCGTTGCCTCCTTGCAAGCTTCTTAAAGGTAAGACTTTTATTATTATTTTATTTTATAAAATTATTATTATTATTTTAAATTTTGGCCACCCGTTAATGCTCCAACACTGGACGTTTTTTAAGAAGAGACGGGACAGCCATTTGTCTGAAAGGGGATATGGGTTTCCTGCCCGAGCAGGGGGTTGGACTAGATGACCTCCAAGGTCCCTTCCAACATCATCATCATCATCATCATTATTGTTATTGTTGCCATTACTATTATTATTATTATTATTATTATTATTATTATTATTATTCTGCATTTTTCGGCACTGTGTTCCTGGTTAAGCCACCAGCACAAATAAAATTCCTTTATTTTATTTTTTAAAAAAATAAGGTTTGTTTTGTTTGTTTTTTGTTTTTATTAAATTTATACCCCGCCCTTCTCCTGGCGGACCCAGGGCGGCTAGGAGAAGGGCGGGGTATAATATGTCTTTATTTCATTTATTGATTTTGTACCCTACCTTTGTTATTTTGTACAAATAACTCAAGGGTGGTGAACATTTCCAAGACACTATTTTCCCCACAACAATCCTGTGAGGTAGGCTGGCTTGAGAGAGGGGGACAGGCCCAAAGTCCCCCAGGCAGTCAGTAATTTAGGACCAATCACCAGGTGGCTGTGAGTTCTAGTCCCGCCTTAGGCATAAAAGCCGTCAAGGTGACTTGGGCCAATTACCAGGTGACTGTGAGTTCTAGTCCCACCTTAAGCAGGAAAGCTAGCTGGGTGTCTTTGAGCCGGTCACCAGGTGGCTGTGAGTTCTAGTCCCGCCTTAGGCATAAAAGCCGTCAAGGTGACTTGGGCCAATTACCAGGTGACTGTGAGTTCTAGTCCCACCTTAAGCAGGAAAGCCAGCTGGGTGTCTTTGAGCCGGTCACCAGGTGGCTGTGAGTTCTAGTCCCGCCTTAGGCATAAAAGCCGTCAAGGTGACTTGGGCCAATTACCAGGTGACTGTGAGTTCTAGTCCCACCTTAAGCAGGAAAGCCAGCTGGGTGTCTTTGAGCCGGTCACCAGGTGGCTGTGAGTCCCGCCTTAGGCATAAAAGACATCAAGGTGACTTGGGCCAATTACCAGGTGACTGTGAGTTCTAGTCCCACCTTAAGCAGGAAAGCCAGCTGGGTGTCTTTGAGCCGGTCACCAGGTGGCTGTGAGTTCTAGTCCCGCCTTAAGCAGGAAAGCCAGCTGGGTGTCTTTGAGCCGGTCACCAGGTGGCTGTGAGTTCTAGTCCCGCCTTAGGCATAAAAGCCGTCAAGGTGACTTTGAGCCAATCACCAAGAAACGGTGAGTTCTAGTCCCGCCTTAGGCACGAAAGCCATCAGGGTGACTTAGGGCTAATCACCAGGTGACTGTGAGTTCTAGTCCTGCCTTAGACATGAAAGGTGACTGGGGGAGCTTGGGTCAGTCCTTCTCTCTCTCTCGTCCTAACCCGCCTCAAAAGGTTGTTGCTGTTTTGGGGAAAATAGGTGGAAGAGGAAGTATTAGCTAAGTCCTCCGCCTTCCTTGAGTTGTTTATGAAGGTGGGATATAAAACAATCAATCAATCAATTTATAGTCCCTCCCCCCAAACTTAACCATGGGACAAACACCCCGTGTGGAGAAGAATCAGCAATAGAATAGCAAATTTCACCCTTGTGTAACATATGTACTACACAGGGTCTCCTGCTTGAAGAGCGGGTTGGACTGGATGACCTCCAAGGTCCCTTCCAGCCCTGTTTCCTTCTATGTTTTATCATTATCTGCCAGCTCGTAGATGTGTGGAGAGCTCATTTCTTTCGAAGGTGGAGAAATGGAAGTTATGAAAGGCAAACATTTGAAAATCTGGCGGCTTTTTATCAGCTTTTATATAAGCGTTTCGGTGGAGATCACGCAGGGCTGGCATTTCACTCCAATAAGAGAGCGCAAACACCTCAACGAATATTTTTGAAAAATGTTGGAGGGATGTCAAGAGAAGGGATTTTTTTTTTTCCAGAAATGGGTAAATGAAAAAGCGATGCCTTTCTGGGAGAAAATATTCCCAGAAGATAGGGTTAGAACTTAAATTGGGCCCTCAAATTGGGATGATTTTATTATATTTCTGAGGTGGTTAGTACTAAATTATCTGACAAGGAACTGCCCTACGTGTTTATCGTTGGCAGCTAAATTAATAATGGCTTGAACAGCAGAATTTTTTTATATAATTTATCCTTTGAGAAAGGCTAATGGGTAGTCAATTGCTCTTCTTGAAAAAGCTATTGATAAAATTCAGACGCTAAATTCTCTGAGGAGTGAATTGCATTTTGATTGAGCTGGAAAAGATGATAAATAACACTCATGTTATCCGTGAGGGTCATATCCTTGAATCCCATCCTTGTGGAAAGAAAAATCAGGATTATTGAAGCATTTGATCTTAGGGAAATTCCGTGATTTATTCCATACATAGAGTTTTTTAACAGAATAAAAACGACAGCAAAAATAAGAACGAGCTTTCCCACAGTGTAGATTGTAGATTATTTTTCCGTTCTTTGCCTGGTTATATATAAGCTACATGGAGACCATGTTTCAGGAAAATTCTATGACCATAATAAAGATTTGATTGAATGCTTGCATTACACTGTTATAGAAATGTAAAAAGATCCGTTATTTCTCAAGCTTGGCAACTTTAAGATGTGTGGATTTCAATTCCCAGAATTCACCAGTCAGCAAGCCTGGTTGGGGAATTCTGGGAGTTGAAATCCACCACTCTTAAAGTATGACTGGCTGGGGAATATTATATTATATTATTATATTATATTATTATATTATTATATTATCATATCATATCATATCATTATATTATATATATTTATATTATATTATATTATATTATATTATATTATATTATATTATATTATATTAT
>NW_015387673.1:563483-567780 GCF_001527695.2 Protobothrops mucrosquamatus
TATTATATTATATTATATTATATTATATTATATTATTATATTATATTATATTATATTATTATATTATATTATATTATATTATATTAATTATATTATATTATATTATATTATATTATATTATATTAATTATATTATATTATATTATATTATATTATATTATATTATATTATATTATATTATATTATATTATATTATATTATATTATATTATATTTATTATATTATATTATATTATATTATATTATATTATATTATTACATTACATTACATTACATTACATTACATTACATTACATTACATACACATATACACACACACATGCATACACACACACATACACACACACACACATATATATATACACACACACACACATACACACACACACATATATATATATTTGTTTAAGGTTGAAGAAGAATACAGTTGGGAGAAGGGAAGGTCAAAGAAATATAATATTAATACACTAATTATGGAATTATCAAGATCAGTCATTACTGACTATTAATTCATTATTATTGTTGGTTTTTTTTCAAATATATAAACCAAGAAAACATGCTGTACACCAGGCACTGGAGATTGTTATTGTAAAAAAAAAAACCCCAATAAAATATCTTTTTTAAAAAAAAAAGTTGCTCAAGCTTTTAGGACCGCAACGGTGCAAGGACCACTGTCCAACACTCACTCCCGTGTTGTGTGGGACTGCGCGTCCCTTTCTCTTCAATCTCCTTCTCGGCTTCCTCTCTCTTCCTTTCATCCGGCGATGTAGAATGGGTGATGCAGCAATGGCTGAATTCGGGGCAGCAGCTCCCTACCTTCGCAAGTCGGACAAGGAGCGTCTGGAAGCCCAGACCCGGCCCTTCGACAGCCGCAACGAGTGTTTCGTGCCCGACGAGAAAGAGGAATTTGTCAAGGGCAAAGTGACGAGCCGGGAAGGGGCCATGATGAACGTGCAGACGGAGAGCGGCAAGGTGGGTGGAGAAGGGGGTGGTGGAAAAGCTGGGTTCCAGAAGGAAGATGGCAACGAAGGGGAGATGGTTGGGAGGGTCTCCAAGGTGGACCGGTGAATATTTGTGGGGGGTTCCAGAAGGAAGATGGCAACGAAGGGGAGATGGTTGGGAGGGTCTCCAAGGTGGACCAGTGAGACCTTGTGGGGAAGCTGGGTTCCAGAAGGAAGGTGGCAACGGAGGGCAGATGGTTGAGGTGATTGTCCAAGGTGGGCTGGTGAGAATCGTGACTCCAAACATTTGAAAAGCTGTGGAGTCAAGAGCAAGGAAGGAGATGCTACGGTGGAATCTTGACCGCGAGTGAAGGATAAATATCAAGGCCTTCAAAGAATTGAGAGGAGCTGAGGTATCATTCCAGGGATGCCAGATAGATAGTCCCACTCTCCAAAGTTTCTTTCTAGAGTCCTGAGAAGAGTTTCGGCCGCAGCCCTTTGAGGTAGTTCAACCAAGGAAGCACAAGCCATGACTGCTAATGTTACCTTTACCTGGTGTCTTTTCGAGACCGAAAGCACCTCTCTCCTTCTATTCTTGGGCCAGAAGGATTTGGGGTGACATGATAGCAGTCTTCTAGTATTTATGGGTCTGCCACAGAGAAGGGGGGGTCCACCTATCCTCCAAAGCCCCAGAAGGCAGGACAAGAAGCAATGGATGGAAACCAATCAAGGAGAGAAGCAACCTGGAACTGAGGAGAAATTTCCTGACAGTGACAACAATTAACCAGTGGAACAGCTTGCCACTAGAAGTTGTGGGTGCTCCATCACTAGAGGTTTTTAAGTAGAGATGGGGCAACCGTTTGTCTGAAACGACATAGGGTCTCCTGCTTGAGCAGGGGGTTGGACTAGAAGATCTTTAAGGTCCCTTCCAACTCTGTGATTGTGTTGCTTTCCAGAAAACTAGAGGGGGTCCTTCTGGTATGCTTCCCACGCCCCTTTTCCTTCCATGGGTTGAGATGTCTCTTATCTGATGACTGCTTTGTCGGCAGCTTTTCCTCCTGTCTCCCAAGGACGTTGTCGCAGTCCCTTACATCCGGCCAACCCCTTCTTTCTTCTTCCTGACCCTTTTCAGACAGTGACGGTGAGGGAGGCCGACGTCCACCAGCAGAACCCGCCCAAGTTCGACAAGATCGAGGATATGGCCATGCTGACTTTTCTGCACGAACCGGCCGTGCTCTACAACCTGAAGGAGCGCTACGCCTCCTGGATGATCTATGTGAGTGAAAACACGTCCGTTGTTGGGTTCCACGCTCCAAACAAGGGTTTATTTTCTCCCTGAAGCACTCCTGTCAAAGCATGCACAGTCTTATTGCGCTGAGGTAACCCAGGAGTAAATACAGTAAACAGTGGTCTGTATTAAATGGTGGTTTATATGACACTATCTACAAATACAGAAATAAAATATGTAACATGGTGAAACAGCAAACTCCAATATACAGCAGTTACAGCAGGAAACGGACGAGAGAGAAAGACTCTAGCAAAAAAAACTTCCCTTTTATACTCAGACTCTTAAAGGGATACACACACCTGATGAGTCATTCCTATTATTGCATCCTCCACCTTACATTATATCATTACATGAGTGGTTTAGCCTTTAAATTATTATCCTGACAACTCTCCCATAGCTGATGATCTCGGTTGATGTCCTGTTACAGGTGTCTATGAATAAACACCTTTGGGTCCCCACACAGGGGTGTTGGAAGGAAGAGAGGTCAAAAAAGTCAAGAAGTTGGCCACAATCGTGCATTCAAAGCCCATTTTTTAAAAATTGCATTGCACTGTACATCAATGCGCGGTATGTAACATTGAACCCCAGGGTCACGTGATCAAAATTCGAGCCCATGGCTGGCTCAGGAATTCTGGGAGTTGAAGTCCAGGAGTCATAAAAGAGCCAAGGTTGCCTACCCTTGGTCTAGGGCAGGGGTCTTCAAACCTGGCCCTTTGATGACTTGTGGACTTCAGCTCCCAGAATTCCTCAGCCAGGCACGCTGGCTGAGGAATTCTGGGAGTTGAAGTCCACAAGTCATGAAAGGGCCAGGTTTGAAGACCCCTGGTCTAGGGTCTCCTGCTTGAGCAGGGGGCTGGACTAGAAGACCTCCAAGGTCCCTCCCAGCTCTATTCTGATTCTGATGTTCACAAGACCCTGTCCAACTCTGTGCTCCTTAAACTGGTCCAGCACCACATTTGCAATTTTGATAATAGCAAGAGACAGGTCAGCCTAAGTCAAGAGGCTTTGCTAGGACTGAATTTTACAAGCCCTTCAAATCTTTTTTTTTTTAATCCGTTGGTCTTAGAAATCTAATCCATTCTTATTTATATTCGTCGTGTTTATATATCATCCAAGGAAAAACGGAAAGGACACGTCATTTTTTTTTTTAAAAAAAATGGCAAACTGTACATACGGTACAGTGACCTTTGAGGAGAGCAAAATGTGTGGATATCCACACAAATGTCACAACTGCTTTTTTTTTAATTGCTTTTTTTTATGAATTAGGAGGAAAAAGATCTTTGTACCGGTGTATTTTGCGGAACCTGTTTCTTTCTTGCCAAATACAGCTAGTCCTTACAACTTTTCGTTTAGTGACCAAAGTTACAACGGCACTGAAAAAGGTGACTTATGACCGTTTTTCACAGTTACGACCTTTGCAGCATTCCCCCCGTGGTCACGTGATCAAAATTCAGGCACTTGGCAACTGATTCGTATTTATGACGGTCGCAGCGTCCCCGGGGGGGGTCACGTGATCCCCTTTTGCGGCCTTCTGACCAGCAAAGTCAATGGGGGAAGCCGGATTCACTTAACGACGGAGTTACTAACTTAACAACTGCAGCGATTTACTTAACAACTGCGGCAAGAAAAGTGGTAAAATGGGGCAAAATTCACTTCACAAATGTCTCAGTTCGCCACAGAAGTTCTGTGGGGTCAACTACGGTCGTAAGTTGAGGACTACCTGTATGGAACAGATCTCCAACGCAAGCTCCAGGTTCCCCTTACAGGTCCCTGCGCCAAATAATTCATTGAGCCAAACTTCTCCGGATGTTTGGACTTCAACTCCCAGAATTCCTCAGTGAGCGCGGCCAGGGCTGAGAATCCTGGGAGACGGCTTGTGTATGGACAAATCAAAGAGAGATGGCGAATTGACAAAAAAACTGTTTTTTCTGTGGAAGATGGGAACTTCTTGAAACAAGTAAGGGATGATGCTAAAGGTCATATTAGAAGGATATATAATGTTCTATTAGAACTGGATTCAGAAACTGAGCTAGTTAAAGATTGTATGATTAAATGGGCTCAAAATATAGG
>NW_015387673.1:569553-571499 GCF_001527695.2 Protobothrops mucrosquamatus
TCTCTGAGCTTGGTGGTTTTCTTGCAGATGTTTCATGACCCAACTAGGGAACATCATCACTGCTAGAAAGGAGGGGGGATTGTGGAGAGAGGAGGAGGAGGAGGAGGAGGAGGAGGAGGAGGAGGAGGAGAGGTGGCTGTAGTGTCCTTGGTGCTCACTGAGCTGGGTGGTTTTTGTGTAGATGTTTCATGACCCAGCTAGGGAACATCATCAGTGCTAGAAGGGAGTGGGGTTTATGGAGAGGAGGAGGGGGAGGAGGAGGAATGACTGTGGGGTCCTTGGTGCTCTCTGAGCTTGGTGGTTTTCTTGCAGACATTTCATGACCCAACTAGGAGACGTCATCCGTTGTGGAAGAGAGTGGGGTTTGCTCTCTTCGTATATACTAGTGGCCTGCCCTGTCGGTGTTGTGGGGAGTGGTCTTGGTTGTTCCTTGATCAGGCTGTTATTAACTTCCCAACACATGGACAGACTTAACATAGTTTCAACTGGGAAACTGACCTAGACTAAGCCAACTCCAAAAAACGCTAGAGAATTCCTGGAAGCCTGGCACTCAGCCAAACCAGCCATCAACAGGCACACAGAGAGAAGCAACAACTACCTACCATTGAAAAGTGAGAATCAAAAAAGCCAAAAAGGAAACAAAAAGACCCCCAAACCTCCTCACCACCAGTCAATACCCAGAGATTAACACCTAGATCAGGGGTCTTCAAACTTGGCCCTTTGATGACTTGTGGACTTCAACTCCCAGAATTCCTCAGCCAGGTACACTGGCTGAGGAATTCTGGGAGTTGAAGTCCACAAGTCATTAAGGGGCCCTAGCTCCCCCATGCTGGCTGAGGAATTCTTGGAGTTGAAGTCCAGAAGTCACAAAGGGGCCATAGTTCCCCCATGCTGGCTGAGGAATTCTGGGAGTTGAAGTCCAGAAGTCACAAAGGGGCCATAGTTCCCCCATGCTGGCTGAGGAATTCTGGGAGTTGAAGTCCACAAGTCATAAAAGGGCCAAGTTTGAAGACCCCTGACCTAGATCAACAATCAAGAAGTAAACCACACCCCAATCAAGAAACTACCAATTGAGACAAACAAGCTAACAGTAAACAACAACCTAATCTAGGAACTGTCACCAAAACAGACCTAAAATCGGGCACAATCACTTAGCAACCTCATTATTAGCAATGGAAATTCTCATCCCAGTTGTGGTCATAAGGTGAGGACTACCTCTGGATGGTGTCAGCTACCCATTCATTGTCAAAGATGAATTAATGGGTTAAATTCAACTCCATTCTAATTCCCAACACTATCTCCATATTTGCTGTTTTTTTTCAGATCGAGAAAATCAATCTATCCTTATCACGTGAGTATCAAAGTGCACGTTCAAACTACGGTTTTACAAGCTGGAGGAGTTCATTTTTTAAAAAATGGGACGGCTTAGAAGTCATAAATCAAAGATACCCCTTTCCTCTCCCCCCACCCTTATTCTGTCTCCTTTTCAGCGGAGAATCCGGTGCAGGGAAGACGGTCAACACGAAGCGAGTCATCCAGTATTTCGCCAGCATCGCTGCCATTGGGGACCGCAAGAAAGAGGCCACCAATTCCCCCAAGGTAGTTCTTATAAAGGTTGGGGGGCTTCAATAGTCTTCCCCAATCTGGTTCCCTCCAGATGTGCTTAGCTAGGGGTGATGGGGCTAGTAGTCTAACATCTGGAGAACATCAACCTGGAGAAGTGTCTTTCATAGCATGTTCCTGACAAGATGTTCCTGGAGTTTTCTGGAGAACATCAACCTGGAGATGCTTCTTTCATAGCATGTTCCTGACAAGATGTTCCTGGCATTTTCTGGAGAACATCAACCTGGGGAAGCTTCTTTCATAGCATGTTCCTGACAAGATGTTCCTGGCGTTTTCTGGAGAACGTCAACCTGGGGAAACTGGAGAACATCAACCTGGAGAAG
>NW_015387673.1:573147-576283 GCF_001527695.2 Protobothrops mucrosquamatus
TTCTTTCATAGCATGTTCCTGACAAGATGTTCCTGGCGTTTTCTGGAGAATGTCAACCTGGGGAAGCTGGAGAACATCAACCTGGAGAAGCTTCTTTCATAGCATGTTCCTGACAAGATGTTCCTGGCGTTTTCTAGAGAACATCAACCTGGGAAAGCTGGAGAACATCAACCTGGGGAAGCTTCTTTCATAGCATGCTCTTTGAGAAGAAGTTCCTGGAGTTTTCTTCCTTTGGGTTTTGGATGTAGCTGATAACATCTTGAGAAGGTCCCGGTGCTCCTTTTCTTCTGCTTCCTTAAATGAAAAGCAAGCCGTGGTCTTCTGCAATGGAGGGTAGAACCAAAACTAAAGTCAGATTTCCTCTGATAGATAATGGCATCTTCTAGAATCAGCCAACAATTGCTCTACTAAATAACAGCATGGAGGGCAAACTTTATATAAACAATGGAGATAGATGTGAGAAGATGGGATGAGTCTCTAGCATGGAAATTACTTTTGGATCCACATTTTGGATGGGCACCACCCAAAAGTTCAGCAAGCTAACCAATGTCACCAGAACCTCTCAAATCAACTGAAGAATAAGATCTAAGCTCTACCATTTGTCAGTGTGACAAATGTCACATTGACATAGAAGAAGACAGTGTGGTGTAGTGCCAGAAAACCCTATGAACTCTTGATGGAACCCAGATGCACATCTTCAACTTAACTTTTGTTTAGCCAAGGAGGAACCACTTCTGATTCATACACTTGCTTCTAGAGTCACCACCATTTTGATCTGGAAAGGACAAAGATGGGACCCGGAAACTTGAGAACTTCCAAAGCTCCTTCAGATATCAACCCAAACGATCCCTTCCATGTGTGGTCATTCTGACAGGCTCTTGTGTTCATCCTCGATCTTCTTGTTATGACAATGGTCCTTGTTTCAGGTTGTTCTCACACAAATGACACAACAATGGGATTTGTTTTATCTGGGTTTTGACATCCTGGCAGGACTGAGTGTCCTTTCCCATACGTCCCCTTCTCTGTGCCACCAGCCTTCTCCAACTTTCTAGAAGGATTTGATGACAGATCCATCTTGGTTTCCATCAACTTATTCGGGAAAAGCTAGGTTGACTATTCCAATATTCTGGTGATATTTCTTATATCTTCGACTTCAGTATGTCTCAACCTTGGCAGCTTTAAGCTGGGTGGACTTCCAATTCCCATAATTCCCCAGCCAGGAAAGAGGAATTCTGGGAGTTGAAGTCCACCCAGCTTAAAGTTGTCAAGGTTGAGGAACACTGTTCTACTGCCTCATTCATGAATAGGAACCGTTTCTATGGAGAGATGGGATGAAAAAAGCAAATTATCTTTCTTCTCACATGGATTTTTTTTTGTCTGTTTGGTTCCTCTTTAGGGGACCTTGGAAGATCAAATCATCCAGGCCAACCCTGCCTTGGAAGCCTTCGGCAACGCCAAAACTTTGAGGAACGACAATTCTTCCCGTTTTGTGAGTGTTCCAAATCTAAAGTTGGACTTGGGTAAGAAAAGATCTCCAGAAGTTCATCTAGAATGGGTAGACAACTTTGGCCCCTTCATGACTCGTGGACTTCAACTCCCAGAATTCCTGAGCCAGCATGGCTCAGCTTGGAAACCTCTCCCTTTCCCCTCAGCATGGCTGGCTCAGGAATTCTGGGAGTTGAAGTCCACGAGTCATAAAAGAGCCAAGGTTGCCTACCCCTGATCTAGAATCATGGTGGAGGGCATTAAGGAGGAAGATCTCTCATTTCTCTTCCTACTCCACAAGGTTAGGTAGACCTTGAAGGAGCTGCCATCTTACAGAAGCCATCAGCCAATTCCATAATACATGTAGTTCTCGACTTACGACAGTTCATTTAATGACCGTTACAAGTTACAACAGCCCTGAAAAAAGTGACTTAACAACCATTTTTCACACGTACAACGGCTACAGCTACCTGGGGGTCACATGATCAAAATTCAGACCCTGGGCAACTGACTCATATTTATGACGGTTGCAGCGTTCCCGGGTCACCTGATCCCCTTTTGCGACCAAAGTCAACGGGGAAGCAGGGCTCGCTTAACGACTGTGTCCCTAACTTAACAACTGCAGTGATTCACTTAACAAGAGTCTCACCTAGCAACAGAAATGTTTGGTTGTGGGTTCGGTTGTGGTCGTAAGTCGAGGATTACCCTTGCAATTAGTCCTCGACTTACGACCGCTATTCGGATCACAATTCCCGTTGCTAAGCGAGGTGATTTTTAAGGGTGTCACGCCTGATTTTACGACCTCTTTCCCACAGTTGTGAAGTGAATCCCCGCAGTTAGTGACATGGTCGTTAATTGAATCCAGCAAATCACCGGTTGTTAAGTGAATCGCACGGTCGTTAAGCGAATCCAGCTTCTCCCCTCGGCTTTGCTTGTTGGGAGGTTGCAAATGGGGATCACATGACCCCGGAATTCAGCCACTGTCGTAAATACGAGTCAGTTGCAAGCATCCCAGTTTTGATCATGTGACTGTGAGAGAGGCTGCAACGGTCGTAAGTGCGAGGACTAGACGTAAGTCGCTTTTTTCAGCGTCATATCTTTGAACGGTTGCTAAACAAATGGTTATAAGTCAAGGACTACCAGCAGAATGGAAGATCTGATTCAAATCTAGACGCCTTTTACCTATTTACATTCGTATTTCTACCTAGGGTAAATTCATCCGAATTCATTTCGGAGCAACAGGCAAGTTGGCATCCGCTGATATTGAGACATGTAAGTCACCCTGGTTAATGAAACTTTTTATTTTATTTTATTTTATTTTATTTTATTATTTTATTTATTTTATTTTATTTTATTTTATTTTATTATTTTATTATTTTATTTATTTTATTTTATTTTATTTTATTATTTTATTTTATTTTATTTTATTTTAATTTAATTTTATTTTATTTTATTTTATTTTATTTTATTATTATTTTTATTTTATTTTATTTATTTTATTATTTTATTTTATTATTTTATTTTATTATATTATTTTATTTTATTTTATTTTATTATTTTATTATTTTATTTTATATTTTATTTTTTATTTTATTTTATTTTTTTATTTTATTTTATTTTATTATTTTATTTTATTTTATTTTATTTTATT
>NW_015387673.1:576667-582802 GCF_001527695.2 Protobothrops mucrosquamatus
TTATTTTATTTTATTTTATTTTATTTTATTTTATTTTATGACTGGACAGCCATTTGTCTGAAATGGTATAGGTTTCCTACCTGAGCAGGGGGTTGGACTAGATGACCTCCAAGGTCCCTTCCAACTTTATTATCATCATCATCGTCATCATCATCATCATCATCATTATTATTGTCTGTCTGTCTATCTGTCTGTCTGTCTGTCCGTCTTCATTCCCTGGCCTATGTCCAGCCGAATGGTCTCCTAACCAGTAAGGTCCTGAGTCCTAGAGATGGAAAGGCCTGGAAAAAAAATTGGAGAAATTTTGTTTTGTTTTTTTCCTTTTTTTCCAAAGCTGTTTGGGGGGGGGGAAATGGGGGAAAAAACTATTTTTTTCCCCTCAATTTTTTCAGTTTCTTTTTTCCAGGCCTTCCCATCTCTAATCCTGACCCACCAAAACTGGCTGAGAATTTTAGCAGTTACAAGCTTGTTCCAGCTGAGGAAAACTGGTTTATATAGAAAATGGAAAGACTCAGAAGTGGAAAGACAGCAGATAAGATGGATGAATGAGGTCAAAGCGATGACCGAAAGGGCTGTAAATTATTCCCAGCCACCGATCAAGTTGAGTTTCAAACATGAATCACCTTGAACTCAATAAAACCTAATTAATTGCACCTCTGTCGTCTTTCCATCCGACCTTTAGCTTCCCTCTCCAAATTTTTTATCCGCCCATCGGGCGCTTGTTGACAGATGCTTTTTTTTTCAATCAAGCCCTTCTTCGTATCTGATTCCAATTTCGTTCATCTTTTTGTCTTTTTCTTTTTTTCTTTTCTTCTTCTCATTTTTACATAGCCTCTGTTATATTTTTCTTTCTTTCTCTCTCTCTCTCTCTTTTGTTAGATCTCTTAGAGAAGTCCCGGGTGATATTTCAGCTCAAATCTGAGAGAAATTACCACATCTTCTATCAGATCCTGTCCAATAAGAAGCCGGAACTTCTGGGCAAGTTTATATATATATTTTGGGGGTAGAAAGATAATTTACAATCATTCATTTAGTGAAGGTCTTCCCAGAATTCCCCAGCCCAGAATTTGTCTGTAACTTACAACCTTTCGTTTAGTGACGGTTCAAAGTTACAACAGCACTGAAAAAGGTGACTTATGACCATTTTTCACAGTTATAACCTTTACCGCATCCCCATAATCGCGTGATCTAAATTCAGATGTTTGGTAACTGGTTCGTATTTATGACCGTTGGTTGTGTTGATCCCCTTTGGTGACCTTCTTTTAAGCGAAGTCAATGGGGAAGCCAGCGGGAAGTCGAATACGGTCCTTGCTTAACCGTGTTGCTAACTTAACAGCCGTAGTGATTCACTGAGCAACTGTGGCAAGAAAGATCGTAAAGTTTCCCTTAGCAAATGTCTCATTTAGTGACAGAAATCTGGGGCTCCATTGTGGTCGTAAACCGAGGACCACCTGTATTATGAATAACCCAGTGGTGGGATTCAGCCATTTCGCACCACTTCAGCAGAACCGGTAGCTAATTTCTTGTCACCCAGGCCCAGAACGGACTTCCAGAAGCAGCATCCACGCAGAGAACCGGTTGTTCACCTATTTGAATCCCACCACTGGAATAAGCCCATCTCATAACTCACCTTTTCCTCCCATCCTCTCCTACCAGATCTCCTCTTGGTCACGAACAACCCTTACGACTATCATTACGTCTCCCAAGGAGAGGTAACCGTGGCTTCCATCGATGATTCCGAAGAGCTAATGGCTACCGACGTAAGTTGACTTTGGGTTGAGGTTCACCAGCCTTTCAGGAATGGGTAGCAAGCTGGTCAACCTACGTCCTCTTCACTTTTGATGGACGTTGTCTCTTTCTACTCCCTCACCTCTTTTCCACTCAGAGTGCCTTTGATGTCCTGGGCTTCACCCCTGAGGAAAAAGTGGGTGTCTACAAATTGACAGGCGCCATCATGCACTATGGGAATATGAAGTTCAAGCAGAAGCAGCGTGAAGAACAGGCCGAGCCTGATGGGACGGAGGGTGAGTGTTGGAATTGATGCGTTGGAATGTATTTCTATGCAGCAACCGTAGTAGTATTCAGCCAGTAGATGGCAGTGTTCACAAGTTTGGATCTATATACGCTATGCTCTTTTGTTCTAAGTAGAGTTTCCTGTTACAGTTAAACAGTTAAGCAGTAAAGCACATGGTGGCGGTACTCTTTCTTTGCTCTGTGGTGCTACATATAAAAACAGAATTTCTAAGAAAGCAATGGACCTTAGGACAGAGGAAAAAGGGCTGGAGAAGTTGTAGGTGGTATGAAAAGGTCTTCCTTCTCCTTGTGTGGCTCCCCCGGATGCAGAATTCCATTGGTGATTGGGAATTTCAGGGGTTGAGGGACACATTTTGGGAGGAAGACAGATAGAGAAGGTCTTCTCGGAGTATCCTAAGAAGGAGAGGACTTCTATGGAAGGAAGAGGACATCAGAAGAGGAATAGCTCACCTTTCTTGTTTTACGTTCCCGTGAAATTTGCCGGAACCGTTTCTTTTATTCTCCAGATGCGGATAAATCTGCCTACTTGATGGGTCTCAACTCCGCCGACTTGGTCAAAGGAGTGTGCCACCCCCGGGTGAAGGTTGGCAACGAATATGTCACCAAAGGGCAAAATGTCCAACAGGTAAGGATGCTCGGTCGGAGTTGTCCAACTGGGAAGTTTTTGGACTTGGCTGAACTTTCCCTGGAGCTGCACAATTGAGAAAACAGCACCCGTTGAACTTCTACCTTGCAATTCTTAAAGGGCACATTTCCTCAGTACAAAGGAGGGCGAGTTTATTACAGGGAGTCCTCGACTTACGACCACAACTGAGCCCAACATTTCTGTTCTTAAGCGAGACATTTGTTAAGCGAGTTTTGCCCCCATTTTACAACCGTTGTTAAGTGAATCAATGCAGTTGTTAAGTTAGTCATGCGATTGTTAAGTGAATCCGGCTTTCCTCCGTTGACTTTGCTTGTCTGAAGGTCGCAAAAGGGGATCACAGGATTCTGGGACATGGCAACCGTCATAAATATGTATCGGTTGCCCAGCGTCCGAATTTTGATCACGTGACCACGGGGATTCTGCAATGGGCGTAACTGTGGAAAACGGTCATAAGTCACATTTTTCGGTGCTGTTATAACTTTGAACGGTCACTAAACAAGCTTATTGTAAGTCGAGGAGAACGCTGCTATCCTGTCACCCCGAGTCCTTCTTTTCATTAAACTAGACCAGGGGTAGGCCACCTTGGCTCTTTTATGACTCGTGGACTTCAACTCCCAGAATTCCTGAGCCAGCCATGCTGAGGGAAAAGGGAGAGGTTTCCAAGCTGAGCCATGCTGGCTCAGGAATTCTGGGAGTTGAAGTCCACGAATCATAAAAGAGCCAAGGTTGCCTACCCCTGATACTAGACATCCCCAATTCCAGCAACTCTTCTTCGTATATTTTAGCCTCCAGCTCCCTGATCATCTTTGTTGCTCTTCTCTGCACTCTTTTTTCTAGAGTGTCAATATCTTTTTTACATTGTTGTGACCAAAACTGGATGCCACATTCCAATTGTGGCCTTACCCAGGCCTTGTAAAGTGGTATTAATTTTTCTTTTACTTTGGAAAAAAAACAAAATAGTAGAAGGCCTGAAACTGTGGATGGGGTGGGGGGAGCCGGGCTCAGCAAACACCTGTCCCACCAACGGCCTTCAACTATGTCCGTGACAGCTGGAACCCAAAGCACAAAGTAAGCCACAAATACACAACGGCTTGCAGATCCTGGCTGATAGCTTTATCTCCTTCTAAGGCATGGCATCGGCTAGCCTAGGGGTAGGCAACCTTGGCTCTTTTATGACTGGTGGACTTCAACTCCCAGAATTCCTGAGCCAGCCATGCTGAGGGGAAAGGGAGAGGTTTCCAAGCTGAGCCATGCTGGCTCAGGAATTCTGGGAGTTGAAGTCCACAAGTCTTAAAGTTGCCAAGGTTGAGGACCCCTGATATAGTCCAGGGGTAGGCAACTTTGGCTCTTTTATGACTCGTGGACTTCAATTCCCAGAATTCCTGAGCCAGCCATGCTGAGGGGAAAGGGAGAGGTTTCCAAGCTGAGCCATGCTGGCTCAGGAATTCTGGGAGTTGAAGTCCACGAGTCATAAAAGAGCCAAGGTTGCCTGCCCTAGGCCTAGGCCACTTTATGACTCGTGGACTTCAAGTCCCAGAATTCCTGAGCCAGCCATGCTGAGGGAAAAGGGAGAGGTTTCCAAGCTGAGCCATGCTGGCTCAGGAATTCTGGGAGTTGAAGTCCACCAGTCATGAAGGGGCCAAGGTTGCCTACCCCTGGCTAGAAACTGAGAAACGAGCATCTTACCGAGATATTTCTTCTTTCAAACACTGGAAACTGGAGAAAAATGGCTATAAATAACACCCGGGCTGTTATAGATAGTCCTCGACTTACAACAGTTCATTTAGTGATCGTTCAAAGCTACAACGGCACTAAAAAAAAGTAACTTACGACCATTTTTCACAGTTCTGACCTTTGTAGCCTCCCCGGGGTCACATGATCAAAATTCAGACACTTGGCAACTGGCTCGTATTAAGGACGGTCGCAACGTCTCGGGGGTGTCGTGTGATCCCCTTTTGTGACCTTCTGACACGCAAAGTAAAGCCAGATTCACTTAACAACCGGGTTACTAACTTAACAACTGCGGAGTTTCACTTAACAGCTGTGGCGAGAAAAATCCTAAAAATGGGGCAAAACTCGCTTAACAACTTTCTCGTTTAGCAACAGAAAATTTGGGCTCAGTTGCGGACCACCTGTATTTTGAAGCACTCTTTGATTAAGCAAACATATCAGTGGCTATATAAGCAGCATCTTTGGTGCAGGGTTAAAAAAAGAGTTACCCTCGAATTTGTGATTCCTTGGATCGCAGGTGGTCCCAGCCGAGATTTATGTCTTTTTATTTATTTATATCCTGTCTAAAAATCTTGATAGCTTTTATTGCTCTTCTGCAGGGTTTAAATCATGGGTCTTCAAACTTGGCCCTTTTATGACTTGTGGACTTCAACTCCCAGAATTCCTCAGTGGGGCATGCCTGGCTGAGGAATTCTGGAAGTTGAAGTCCACAACTCATAAAAGGGCCAAGTTTGAAGACCCCTGTCTTAAATCTAAGAAACAAAATGGAGGCTGGCTGAGGAATTCTGGGAGTTGAAGTCCACAAGTCCTCAAAGGACCAAGTTTGAAGACCCCTGTCTTAAATCTAACAAACAAAATGGAGGCTGGCTGAGGAATTCTGGGAGTTGAAGTCCACAAGTCCTCAAAGGGCCAAGTTTGAAGACCCCTGTCTTAAATCTAACAAACAAAATGGAGGCTGGCTGAGGAATTCTGGGAGTTGAAGTCCACAAGTCCTCAAAGGACCAAGTTTGAAGACCCCTGCTTTACATCAAGGTATCACTCAACTGAGGTATGCTTGCAGGATTAGGGGAAGTTTGCCATTCTCAAATCCTGATTATTGGCTTTAGGGAGGCGACTGTCCGGCTGTTGTGGAGCTAAACCAACATTGGTTTCATCCAGTCTGGCTTTGGTGTGCTTTCAGAAGATAAAGAAGGGAGAGAAATGCCAAAAGAAATTTTAAACCGAGGCCATTGGAGGACTTGAAAGGGCTTAAGGGAGATGGAGGTTGCCTTTTTCGGGTCCCACGATGCTGCCGGTAGAGCAGAGTCCTGTGGCATTGTGGGAAATTAAAAGCTGGGATGGGTCCTTGGTGCTCTTTGAGCTTCGTTGTTGTTTGCATATGTTTCATTCTCCACTGAAATCTAATTAGCACAGAGGATGTTACCTGGTTGGGTCATGAAACATCTGCAAGAAAACAAGCAATCTCAGAGAACACCAAGGACCCCACAATCCTCCTCCTCCTTTTCCTCCTTTTCCTCCTTTTCCTCCTCCTCCTCCTCCTCCTCCTCCTCCTCCTCCCACACTCCCTTCTAGCACTGATGATGTTCCCTAGTTGGGTCATGAAACGTCTGCAAGAAAACAAGCAATCTCAGACAATACCAAGGACCCCACAATCATCCTCCTCCTCCTCCTTTTCCTCCTTTTCATCCTCCTCCTCCTCCTCCTCCTCCTCCTCCTCCTCCTCC
>NW_015387673.1:582954-587028 GCF_001527695.2 Protobothrops mucrosquamatus
TCTCATTTTAACCCTGAGCTACAAAAGTTCTCCTTTATTGGAGGGGTGTTTGTATGAAACAATGACTGTCACCACAATACAAAAAAGATGTTGAGACTCTAGAAAGAGTGCAGAGAAGAGCAACAAAGATGATCAGGGGACTGGAGGCTAAAATATATAAAGAACGGTTGCTGGAATTGGGTAGGTCCAGTTTAATGAAGAGAAGGACCAGGGGGGACAGGATAGCAGTCTTCCAGTAGTTGAGGGGCTCCTACAAAGACGAGGGGGTCAGGCTACTTTCCAAAGCCCCCAAAGGCAAGACCAGAAACAATGGATGGAAACTGACCAAGGAGAGAAGCAACCTAGAAGTAAGGAAACGTTTCCTAATGGTGAGAGCAATCAACAGCTTGTCTTCAGAAGTTGCCCATGCTCCATCACTGGAGGCTTTCAAAAAGAGACTGGAGAACCATTTGTCTGAAATGGTATAGGACAGGGGTCTTCCAACTCAGTCCTTTTATGACTTGTGGGCCTCAACTCCCAGAATTCCTCAGCCAGGCATGCCTGGCTGAGGAATTCTGGGAGTTGAAGTCCACAAGTCATAGAACGGCCAAGTTTGAAGAGCCCTGGTCTAGGATCTCCTGCCTGAGAAGGGGGTGGGACTAGAAGACCTCCAAGGTCCCTTCCAACACTACCATTCTATGTTTCACAATGCAAATCCCCGATCCCTCCTGTCCACCCAGGTGTATTATGCCATCGGGGCCCTGGCCAAGTCCGTGTATGAGAAGATGTTCAGCTGGATGGTGGTCAGGATCAACAACTCTTTGGAGACCAAGCAGCCTCGGCAGTATTTCATCGGCGTCTTGGACATTGCAGGATTTGAGATCTTCGATGTAAGTCCATGACAACAGGGTCTACAGGGAGCAGGGGGAGACCCGTGTAACCTCCATTGGTGGGTTGACTTTGGGTGGTCCTTCCTTCCTTCCTTCCTTCTTTCCTTCCTCCCTTCCTCCCTCCCTCCTTCCCTCCCTCCCTTCCACTCACTCATTCACTCACCCACCCATCCATCCATCCACCCATCATTCCATCCATGCATCCTTCCATCTTTCCTTCTTCCTCCCTCCCTCTGTCCCTCCCTTCCACTCACTCACTCACTCACTCACTCACCCACCCACCTACCCATCCATCCATCCATCCATCCATCCATCTATCTTTTCTTCCTTCCTTTTCCTTCCTTTGTTCCTTCCTTCCTCCCTTCCTCCCTCCCTTCCTTCCACTCACTCACTCGCATCCATCCATCCGTCCTTCCTTCCTTTATTCCTTCCTCCCTCCCTCTCTCTCGTCCACTCACTCACTCACTCACCCACTCACCCACCAACCCATCCACCCACCCACCCATCCATCCATCCATCCTTCCATCTTTTCTTCCTTCCTTTTCCTTCCTTTGTTCCTTCCTTCCTCCCTCCCTTCCTTCCACTCACTCGCATCCATCCATCCTTCCTTCCTTCCTTTATTCCTTCCTCCCTCCCTCCCTCTCTCTCGTCCACTCACTCACTCACTCACCCACTCACCCACCCATCCATCCATCCAATCTTTCCTTCCTTCTTTCCTTCTTTCCTTCTTTCCTTCTTTCCTTCTTTCCTTCTTTCCTTCCTTCCTTCCTTCCTTCTTTCCTTCCTTTCTTCCTTCCTTCCTTCCTTCCTTCCTTCCACTCAACCCACCCATCTTTCCACCCATCCATCCATCCATCCATCCATCCCCCTCCATCTACCCTTCCTTCGTTCCTTCCTTCCTTCCTTCGTTCCTTCCTTCCTTCCTTCCTTCGTTCCTTCGTTCCTTCCTTCCACTCACCCTTCCTTCCTTTATTCCTTCCACTCAACCTTCATTCCTTCCTTCCTTCCTTCCACCCACCCACCCACCTATCTATCCATCTTTCCATTATTCATCTATCCCTCCCTCCCTCCATCTACCCACCCTTCCTTCCTCCCTCCCTCCCTAATTTCCAGGAGCCTTGACCTAACTGATGGTGGTCCCTGCTGAAAAAAGAAAAAAAAAAGTCTGATCTTCTGGAAATGCTCACCTGCGCGAAGGTCCATAACTTCCTTTCCCCTCCCCTCCCCCCCCAGTTCAACAGCTTTGAGCAGCTCTGCATCAACTTCACCAACGAGAAGCTGCAGCAGTTCTTCAACCACCACATGTTTGTGCTGGAACAAGAGGAGTACAAGAAGGAGGGCATCGAATGGGTCTTCATTGACTTCGGCATGGACCTCCAGGCCTGCATCGACCTCATTGAGAAGGTAAGTTGGGGAATCGGATAAATCTCGTATCGTTTCTTCCTCAAAGTGTATCTCAGATGAACTTCCCTGAACCACAGTTGGGTTATTAGGAGCTCAACAACCCCTTGATCAGTTGGGAGCAGAAGAAAGAGGATTCAGATTCTAGGAAGATCTGATTCTTCTGGTTTAACAGAATAATGAGTTGGAAGGGACCTTGGAGGTCATCTAGTCCAATCCCCAATCAGTCCAGTCTCTTCTTAAAAGGAGGAGGGGGGAGGAGGAGGAGGAAGAGGAGAAGGAGAAATAACAGAGCTGGAAGGGACCTTGGAGGTCATCTAGTCCAATCCCCAATCTCTTCTTAAAAGGAGGAGGAGGAGGAGGAGGAGGAGGAGGAGGAGGAGGAGGAATAACAGAGCTGGAAGGGACCTTGGAGGCCATCTAGTCCAATCCCCAATCAGTCCAATCTCTTCTTAAAAGGAGGAGGAGGAGGAGGAGGAGGAAGAGGAGGAGAAGGAGAAGGAGAAGGAGGAATAGCAGAGCTGGAAGGGACCTTGGAGGCCATCTAGTCCAATCCCCAATCAGTCCAATCTCTTCTTAAAAGGAGGAAGAGGAGGAGGAGGAGGAATTTCAGAGCTGGAAGGGACCTTGGAGGTCATCTAGTCCAACCTCCTGCTCAAGCAGGAGACCTTATACTATTTCAAAGAGATGGTTGTCCATTCTCTTCTTAAAAACCTCCAGTGTTGGAGCACCCACAACTTCTGGTTAGACTGTGAATATAAGAAGTGGATGATAGTTCCTTGGTAAGACCACACTTGGAATACTGTGTCCAGTTTTGGTCACCACGATGTAAAAAAGATGTTGAGACTCTGGAAAGAGTGCAGAGAAGAGCAACAAAGATGATTAGGGGACTGGAGGCTAAAGCATATAAGGAACAGCTGCTGGAATTGAGTATGTCTAGTTTAATGAAGAGAAGGACGAGGGGGGACATGATAGCAGTGTTCCAATATCTCAGGGGCTGCCCCAAAGAAGAGGGAGTCAAGCTATTTTCCAAGGCGCCTGAAGGCAGGACAAGGAGCAATGGGTGGAAACTAATCAAGGAGAGAAGCAACCTAGAACTAAGGAGAAACTTCCTGACAGAACAATTAACCAATGGAACAACCTGCCTCCAGAAGTTGTGAATGCTCCAACACTGGAAGTTTTTAAGAAGAAACTGGACAGCCATTTGTCTGAAATGGTATATAAGTTCATGGTGACCGAACCCTAACCCTAAGTGGAATTTCCCTCCAATGGGATTTTCCCATGTATTTTACCAGGAAACATAGATAGGGCAGCCTAGAAAGGTCAGTGACTTCCTAACCATACCCAAGCACTCCGAATTTGTTGGCCATGTCCATTTTTATCTCCAAATTCATGGTGACGTAACCCTAACCCTAAGTCCTTGGTGGTGAACCTATGGCACGCGTGCCCTCTCTGTGGGCACGCACGCCGTCGCCCCAGTCCTAGGCCTTCAGCTGGGTTTTATAAAACCTTTTCGCTTTAGGCCTCCGCCGCCGTGTGCAAAAAAAAAAAAAGGTTCAATCAATCAATCAATTTCAACTTCTCACTGGAAAAGAAAAGATCTCGCAAAGTTGGAATTGATTAATTGAATTTTTTAATCCCATCCAGTCTGCCATTACCACCGCAGCCATGCCCATCCAATGGGCCACACCCACCCAATGGGCCACGCCTACCCAGGACACGATGATACATAAGTGGGTTTTGGGTTGCAGTTTGGGCACTCGGTCTCTAAGAGGTTCGCCATCACTGCCCTGTACCATTTCGG
>NW_015387673.1:588606-602141 GCF_001527695.2 Protobothrops mucrosquamatus
AGAAAAAGGAAAGGAAAAGAAGAGAGAAAAAGGAAAGGAAAGGAAGAGAGAAAAAGGAAAGGAAGAGAGAAAAAGGAAAGGGAAAGAAAGGAAGGAAGGAAAATAGAAAAGAGGGAAGCAAAGGAAAGGTCGTAAGCGTGAGGACTAGGTGTAAGTCCCTTTTCTCAGGGCCGTCATAACTGTGGTCGCTAAAGAAACAGTGGTAAGTCGAGGACTCTCTGGACTTGTGCAGCTGAGAGATCCTCCGGGCCTCACCCTTCTCTCCTTCCCCAGGCGGAGAGGGCGGGAAGGGCAAAGGCTCCAAGAAGAAAGGCTCCTCCTTCCAGACCGTCTCAGCGCTACACCGGGTAGGAGACGGGACACCCCCACCACACACACACCCCCGGGGACAAGGAGGATGGGTTCTAGGCTTCCCAGGGGGAGGAGCTGGGAGTCAGGGATTGGGAGCTGGCTAGAAGCCGCAGCTGGGGCTTTTGGGACAGGGTTGATAGCGGGGGGGGGGGTCCCAACATGGCGTGCTGGCTGGGGGATTCTGGGAGTTGGGGGTCCATAGAGCTCAGAGGGGAAAGACTGTCTTAGAGCTTACTGGGGTTTGCCTAGAGAAACATAATGAACGTTTCTCTCTCTCCTCTCTGTCCCTCTCTTCCTCTCTCTCTTTTTCCTTCCTTCCTTCCTTCCTTCCCTCCCTCCATCTCTCCTCTTTCTTTCCTTTCTCCCTCCCTCCCTCCATCCATCCTTCATCCATCCATCCATCCATTTCTCTTCTCCCTTGCTTCCCTTTCTCTCTCCCTCTTCTCTCCCTCCCTCTGTTGCTTCTCTCTCTCCTCCTCTCTCTCCTTCCCTCCTTCCTCCCTCCCTGTCTCTCCTCTACTCCTCTTTCCTTCCTTCCTTCCTCCATCCACCCATCCTCCATCCATCCATCCCTTTCTCCTCTCCCTTGCTTCCCTTTCTCTCTCCCTCTTCTCTCCCTCCCTCTGTTGCTTCTCTCTCTCCTTTCTCCTCTCCCCTCCCTTCCTCCCTCTGTCTCTACTCCTTTTTCCTTCCTTCCTTCCTTCCTTCCTTCCTTCCTTCCTTCCTTCCCCTCTTCCCCTCTTCCCCTCTTCTCTCTCTCGGTTCCTTCTCTCTCCTCTTCTCTCTCCTTCCCTCCTTCCTTCCTCCCTCCCTCCCTCAATCTCTCCTCTCTCCTTCCTCTGGCTCTCCTTCCCTTCTTCCTCCCTCTATCTCTTTTCCCCTCCCCTTCCTTCCTCCTCCTCCTCCTCCTCCTCCTCTCCTTTTCTTCCGGCAGGAGAACCTCAACAAGTTGATGGCCAACCTCAAAACCACCCACCCTCATTTTGTGCGGTGCATCATCCCCAACGAACGGAAGGCCCCCGGTAATCCAGTGGGATCGAAAGGGATCCGCTGATGGGGCGGGAGAGCCAGGCCTTCAGATTGGGGAACTCGCAAGACTCCCGTCCCTTGGCCGGCATCTCTGTCCTTGCTGGAGTCAGCTGGGCATCACGCTGCTCCTTCTCGTCTTCATTTCCTGTTTGACAGCTGGCTGAGAACCAGGAAGGAAACGGAGAAAGGAAGTCCTCCTTTCCTTCCTGGAAGTTCAAGGGCCAGGGCAGGGGCCCGAGTTGCCGACCCCCGGCACCACAAATTGGATCCTCCCACAAAATTCAGAAAAACGGCATGCATTTTACGGCAAGGCGGAAGGCGACACCTAGCAGGGAAATTCAGGTAGTCCTCGACTTAACGACCGCAATTGAGCCCAGAATTTCTGTTAAGTGAGTTTTGCCCCATTTTACGAACTTTCTTGCCACAGTTGTTAAGGGAATCACTGCAGTTGTTAAGTTAGTAACAGGGTTGTTCACTGAATCTGGCTTCCGCCCATTGACGTCGCCGGTCGGAAGTTCGCAAAAGGGGGATCACGTGACCTGGGGACACTGCGACCGTCGTAAATATGAGTCAGTTTCCAAGCATCTGACTTTGATCCCGTGACCATGGAGGATGCTGCAACGGTTGTAAGTGTGAAAAATGTTCCTGAATCACTTTTTTTTGACGTAATTTTGAACGGCCATTAAATGAAACCGTTGTAAGTTGAGGAGTAGCTGCATCAGATCTCTAGAGATTGTGAACTGCAGAATTGCTCCCAGATAGCGTAGCGATAGTCCCCAGCTTAACAACCGTTCATTTAGTGACCATTCAAAGTTACCACGGCATTGAAAAAAAGGGACATGTCCGTTTTTCATACTTATGACCCAAAATTCAGACGCTTGGCAACTGATTCGTATTTATGACGGCTGCAGCGTCCCGGGGTCACACGATCCCCTTTTGCGACCTTCAGATCAGCAAAGTCGATGGGGGGAAGCCAGATTCGCTTAACAACCGTGTCACTGACATAACAACTGCAGCGACTCACTTAACGACTGTAGCAAGCAAGGTCGCAAAATGGGGCAAAACTCAGTTAACGGCAATGGAAATTTGTGGCTCCAAAATTTGATTGTACGTGGAGGACAACCTGCCCGTTACAGCCGGTTGCACAATTCAGAATATTCCATTTCAGGGGTCCTCAACCTTGGCAAATTTAAGACTTGTGGACTTAAACTCCCAGAATTCCTCAGCCAGCAAAGCTGGCTGAGGAATTCTGGGAGTTGAAGTCCACAAGTCATCAAAGGGCCATAGTTCCCTCAGGCTGGCTGAGGAATTCTGGGAGTTGAAGTCCACAAGTCATAAAAGAGTCATAGTTCCCTCACGCTGGCTGAGGAATTCTGGGAGTTGAAGTCCACAAGTCATCAAAGGGTCCTAGTTCCCTCACGCCAGCTGAGGAATTCTGGGAGTTGAAGTCCACCAGTCATCAAAGGGTCCTAGTTCCCTCACGCCGGCTGAGGAATTCTGGGAGTTGAAGTCCACCAGTCATCAAAGGGTCCTAGTTCCCTCACGCNGCAAAGGAAAGGAAGAGAGAAAAAGGAAAGGAAGATAGAAAAAAGAAAGGAAAGGAAGAGAGAAAAAGGAAAGGAAGATAGAAAAAGGAAAGGAAAGGAAGATAGAAAAAGGAAAGGAAGATAGAAAAAGGAAAGGAAAGGAAGATAGAAAAAGGAAAGGAAGATAGAAAAAGCAAAGGAAAGGAAGAGAGAAAAAGGAAAGGAAGAGAGAAAAAAGAAAGGAAAGGAAGATAGAAAAAGGAAAAGAGAAAAAGGAAAGGAAGATAGAAAAGGGAAAGGAAAAGAAGAGAGAAAAAGGAAAGGAAGATAGAAAAAGGAAAGGAAAGGAAGATAGAAAAAGGAAAGGAAGATAGAAAAAGGAAAGGAAAGGAAGACAGAAAAAGGAAAGGAAGAGAGAAAAAGGAAAGGAAGAGAGAAAAAGGAAAGAAAGAAAAAGGAAAAGGAAAGAAAGGAAGGAAAATAGAAAAGAGGGAAGGAAAGGAAAGGTCGTAAGCGTGAGGACTAGGTGTAAGTCCCTTTTCTCAGGGCCGTCATAACTGTGGTCACTAAAGAAACAGTGGTAAGTCGAGGACTCTCTGGACTTGTGCAGCTGAGAGATCCTCCGGGCCTCACCCTTCTCTCCTTCCCCAGGCGGAGAGGGCGGGAAGGGCAAAGGCTCCAAGAAGAAAGGCTCCTCCTTCCAGACCGTCTCAGCGCTACACCGGGTAGGAGACGGGGACACACACACACCCCGGGGACGGGGAGGATGGGTTCTAGGCTTCCCAGGGGGAGGAGCTGGGAGTCAGGGATTGGGAGCTGACTAGAAGCCGCAGTTGGGGCTTTTGGGACAGGGTTGATAGCGGGGGAGGGGGGTCCCAACATGGCGTGCTGGCTGGGGGATTCTGGGAGTTGGGGGTCTATAGAGCTCAGTGGGGAAAGACTGGCTTAGAGCTTACTGGGGTTTGCCAAGAGAAACATAATGAACATTTCTCTCTCTCCTCTCTGTCCCTCTCCTCCTCTCTCTCTTTTTCCTTCCTTCCTTCCTTCCTTCCTTCCCTCCCTCCATCTCTCCTCTTTCTCTCTCTTTCCTTCCTTCCTCCCTCCATTCTTTATCCATCCATCCACCCATCCATTTCTCTTCTCCCTTGCTTCCCTTTCTCTCTCCCTCTTTTCTCCCTCCCTCTGTTGTTTCTCTCTCCTCCTCTCTCTCCTTCCCTCCTTCCTCCCTCCCTGTCTCTCCTCTACTCCTCTTTCCTTCCTTCCTTCCTTCCTCCATCCACCCATCCTTCATCCATCCATCCATCCATCCATCCCTTTCTCCTCTCCCTTGCTTCCCTTTCTCTCTCCCTCTTCTCTCCCTCTGTTGCTTCTCTCTCTCCTCTTCTCCTCTCTCTCCTTCTTCCTCCCTCCCTGTCTCTCTTCTACTCCTCTTTCCTTCCTTCCTTCCTCCATCCACCCACCCATCCTTCATCCATCCATCCATCCCTTTCTCCTCTCCCTTGCTTCCCTTTCTCTCTCCCTCTTCTCTCCCTCCCTCTGTTGCTTCTCTCTCTCCTTTCTCCTCTCCCCTCCCTCCCTGCCTCCCTCTGTCTCTACTCCTCTTTCTTTCCTTCCTTCCTTCCTTCCTTCCTTCCTTCCTTCCTTCCCCTCTTCCCCTCTTCTCTCCCTCGGTTCCTTCTCTCTCCTCTTCTCTCTCCTTCTTCCTCCCTCCCTCCCTCGCTCAATCTCTCGTTTCTCCTTCCTCTGGCTCTCCTTCCCTTCTTCCTCCCTCCCTCTATCTCTTTTCCCCTCCCCTTCCTTCCTCCTCCTCCTCCTCCTCCTCCTCTCCTTTTCTTCCGGCAGGAGAACCTCAACAAGTTGATGGCCAACCTCAAAACCACCCACCCTCATTTTGTGCGGTGCATCATCCCCAACGAACGGAAGGCCCCCGGTAATCCAGTGGGATCGAAAGGGATCCGCTGACGGGGCGGGAGAGCCAGGCCTTCAGATTGGGGAACTCGCAAGACTCCCGTCCCTTGGCCGGCATCTCTGTCCTTGCTGGAGTCAGCTGGGCATCACGCTGCTCCTTCTCGTCTTCATTTCCTGTTTGACAGCTGGCTGAGAACCAGGAAGGAAACGGAGAAAGGAAGTCCTCCTTTCCTTCCTGGAAGTTCAAGGGCCAGGGCAGGGGCCCGAGTTGCCGACCCCCGGCACCACAAATTGGATCCTCCCACAAAATTCAGAAAAACGGCATGCATTTTACGGCAAGGCGGAAGGCGACACCTAGCAGGGAAATTCAGGTAGTCCTCGACTTAACGACCGCAAGTGAGCCCAGAATTTCTGTTAAGTGAGTTTTGCCCCATTTTACGAACTTTCTTGCCACAGTTGTTAAGGGAATCACTGCAGTTGTTAAGTTAGTAACAGGGTTGTTCACTGAATCTGGCTTCCGCCCATTGACGTCGCCGGTCGGAAGTTCGCAAAAGGGGGATCACGTGACCTGGGGACACTGCGACCGTCGTAAATATGAGTCAGTTTCCAAGCATCTGACTTTGATCCCGTGACCATGGAGGATGCTGCAACGGTTGTAAGTGTGAAAAATGTTCCTGAATCACTTTTTTTTGACATAATTTTGAACGGCCATTAAATGAAACCGTTGTAAGTTGAGGAGTAGCTGCATCAGATCTCTAGAGATTGTGAACTGCAGAATTGCTCCCAGATAGCGTAGCGATAGTCCCCAGCTTAACAACCGTTCATTTAGTGACCATTCAAAGTTACCACGGCACTGAAAAAAAGGGACATGTCCGTTTTTCACACTTATGACCCAAAATTCAGACGCTTGGCAACTGATTCGTATTTATGACGGCTGCAGCGTCCCGGGGTCACACGATCCCCTTTTGCGACCTTCAGATCAGCAAGGTCGATGGGGGGAAGCCAGATTCGCTTAACGACCGTGTCACTGACATAACAACTGCAGCGACTCACTTAACGACTGTGGCAAGCAAGGTCGCAAAATGGGGCAAAACTCAGTTAACGGCAATGGAAATTTGTGGCTCCAAAATTTGATTGTACGTGGAGGACTACCTGCCCGTTACAGCCGGTTGCATAATTCAGAATATTCCATTTCAGGGGTCCTCAACCTTGGCAAATTTAAGACTTGTGGACTTCAACTCCCAGAATTCCTCAGCCAGCAAAGCTGAAGTCCACAAGTCATAAAAGGGCCACAGTTCCCTCACGCTGGCTGAGGAATTCTGGGAGTTGAAATCCACAAGTCATAAAAGGGTCATAGTTCCCTCACGCCTGGCTGAGGAATTCTGGGAGTTGAAGTCCATATAAAAGGGTCATAGTTCCCTCACGCTGGCTGAGGAATTCTGGGAGTTGAAGTCCACAAGTCATCAAAGGGCCATAGTTCCCTCACGCCTGGCTGAGGAATTCTGGGAGTTGAAGTCCACAAGTCATCAAAGGGCCATAGTTCCCTCACGCCTGGCTGAGGAATTCTGGGAGTTGAAGTCCACAAGTCATCAAAGGGTCCTAGTTCCCTCACGCCGGCTGAGGAATTCTGGGAGTTGAAGTCCACAAGTAGGGGTCTTCAAACTTGGCCCTTTTATGACTTGTGGACCAACTCCCAGAATTCCTCAGCCAGCGTGAGGAAATTATGACCCATGTATGACTTGTGGACTTCAGCTCCCAGAATTCCTCAGCCAGGCGCACTGGCTGAGGAATTCTGGGAGTTGAAGTCCACAAGTCTTAAAGTTGCCATGGTTGAGAACCCCTGTTCTATTTCATTTCTTGACCATTGCCTATTGCACAAACCCCTCCTTTGTGGTTTTTTAATTTTTGTTTTTGTTATGCCCTTCGGGTTTAGTGTGGTTGTGTGAATCCAGACAGTGGGCCCAGGATGCATCTTTCCAAGGGGGGTAATCTTTTAATTTTCCTTCCTCTCTTAGTGTCTCCTTTTCTTTCTCAGGTATAATGGACAATCCTTTGGTCATGCACCAGTTACGGTGCAATGGCGTCCTGGAAGGGATCCGGATCTGTCGGAAAGGATTCCCCAACCGGATCCTCTACGGGGACTTCAGACAAAGGTGAATCCACTCCCCTGGCGTTCAAAAAGGGTCTTTTGGGGAGGGTCCGCTCAGCCTGCCTAACAGAAGGAGAGAATCAAGATCTCGTGATGGGTTAAGGCCACTTGATAAGACCTTATCAAAGAAACAGAATACTTTCAGATATGGAACTTATTTTATCAATGGCTGGAAAAAAACGAGACAGAGAGTAACAACTTAACTTTTAGGACTAAGCAAAAAAAAAAATCAACCCAGACGACACGGCGTTCCTTAAGCACTAATGAATTGTAATAATAGAAAATTAATAAAATACTTTTTAAAAAAAGACCACAGGTAGTGCAGGAGACCGTATACTATTTCAGACAAATGGCTGTCCAATCACTTCTTAAAAACCTCCAGTGATGGAGCACCCACAACCTCTGGTGGCAAGCAGTTCCACTGGTTAATTGTCTTCATTGTTAGGAAGTTTCTCCTTAGTTCTAGGTTGCTTCTCTCCTTGATTAGTTTCCATCCGTTGCTTCTTGTCCTGCCTTCAGGTACTTTGGAGAATAGGTGGAACCCCCCACCCCTTCCTTCTTTGGGGTTAACCTTGAGCAAGAAAATTCAGTCAAATCTCTCCTTTCGCACCAGGTACCGCATCTTAAACCCTGCGGCCATCCCGGAGGGACAGTTCATCGACAGCCGGAAGGGGGCCGAGAAGCTTCTGAGCTCCTTGGACATTGACCATAACCAGTACAAATTTGGACACACCAAGGTGAGGCAAGCAAATTTGGAATGGGGAGGGGGTTTCTATGCGCCCCCTCCTTCGCTTTTCCCTTAAGGACCCCAGGGGAAAAACTTCAGCTTTTGAGGATAAAACCAGCAGGGCTATTTTGATCTTGGAAAGGGGGAGATTGTAGGATTCGGATTTTGCACACTCCTGTTAAGGGCCCCTAAAAGAGATTTTGCTAATTCCTTATTAATCCGGAAGGAAATGCACATTTATGCTGCTAAGCCAGGGGTAGGCAAGCTTGGCTCTTTTATGACTTGTGGACTGCAACCCCCAGAATTCCTGAGTCAGCATGAGGGAAACTTTGGCCCCTTCATGACTCGTGGACTTCAACTCCCAGAATTCCTGAGCCAGCGTGAGGGAACTATGACCCTTTTATGACTTGTGGACTTCAACTCCCAGAATCCCTCAGCCAGCGTGAGGGAAACTTTGGCCCCTTCATGACTCGTGGACTTCAACTCCCAGAATTCCTGAGCCAGCCATGGCTCAGGTTGGAAACCTCTTCCTTTTCCCTCAGCGTGGCTGGCTCAGGAATTCTGGGAGTTGAAGTCCACGAGTCATGAAAGAACCAAGGTTGCCTACCCCTGTGCTAAGCGAAATGTGTGTTAAGTGAGCCTTACGCCCCATTTTATGACTTTTCTTGCCACCGTTGTTAAGTGAATCATTGCAATTGTTAAGTTAGTAACACGGTTGTTAAGTGAATCTGGATTCCTCGTTGACTTTTCCTGCAGAAGGGGAATCACGTAATCCCGGGACAGCGCAACCGTCATAAATACCTGCCAGTTTCCAAGCATCCGAATTTGGACTACGTGACCGCTGGGGATGCTGCAACGGTCGTAAGTGTAACAAAACAGTCATAAGTCACTTTTTTCCAGTGCCGTTGTAACGGCGAAAGGTCACTAAATGAATTGTTGTAAATCGAGGACTGCTTAAACAAAACCAAGGTTGTAAGATCCACTTGTCAAAAGGATTTAATATAAGGCAAACACTAGCAATAGAAAACAATCTAACCAGCATCCTAAACTTCGAAAGAGCCGACTTTAACAAACTCAGAGAGAACCTAGGAAAGATCCCATGGATGAAAATCCTAAAGGGGAAAACAACCCAGGAAGTGTGGGAAATCCTGAAAAATGCGATCATAAAAGCCCAGACTAGCACAATACCGCTGAGAAAGAAATACCACCTCCGTGCAAATGACAACTAAAAGGGAAATCCGTTTGACAAGTGGATCTTACAACCATGTTTTTGTGCAGGTAGTCCTCGACTTTACAACAGTTCATTTAGTGACCGTTCGAAGTTACAACGGTACTGGAAAAAGTGACTTACAACCGTTTTTCATACTTACGGCCATTGCAAGCATCCCCTCGGTCACATGATTGACATTCAGATGCTTGACAACCAGTGGTGGGATTCAGCTGGTTCGCACTGGTTCAGTAGAACCGGTAGCTAAATTTTGTTGAGTTCAGAGAACCAGCTGAACCCACACTGCTTCTGGAAGTCTGTTCTAGGCCTCAGAGGCCTGGAGGAGGTCTCCCACACCTAGAACGGCCCACCAGAAGTGCATGGATGTCGCTTCCGGAAGTCAATTCTAGGCCTCAGAGGACTCCCACACCTAGAACAGCCCACAGGAAGTAAGTGGATGTCACTTCCGGAAGTCCGTTCTAGGCCTCGGAGGCCTGGAGGAGGCCTCCCACATCTAAAACAGCCCACAGGAAGTACGTGAATGTCACTTCCGGAAGTCAGTTCTAGGCCTCAGAGTCCTGGAGGAGGCCTCCCACGCCTAGAAGGGCCCACAGGAAGTGTGTGGATGTCACTTCCGGAAGTCCATTCTAGGCCTCGGAGGCCCAGGCCTGCATCCATGCAGAGAACCGGATGTTCAGGTATTTGAATCCCACCACTGTTGACAACCGATTCATATTTATGATGATCGCAGCGTCCCGGGGGGGGGTGTCACGTGATCCCTTTTTGTGACTTTGTCACAAACAAAGTCAATGGAGAAGCCAGATTCACTTAACAAGTGTGTGACTATCTTAACAACTGCGAAGCTAAGGAAGCTTCTCGGATGAGAAGCAAAATGTCTTCGAAGAAAAACAGTTGCCTCTTAAAAAAAAAACACCTTTGGGGCAACCGCAGTGATTCAATTAACGAATGTGCCAAGGAAAGAGGTAAAATGGGACAAGACTCCCCGAACAAACATTTCAAGCTCGACGGTGGCCATAGGTTGAGGGCTACCTTTATTCTTTCCTTTTCCTTTTTTTTTTTCTTGGTGAATAAAACAAACGAAACCAACCAACGGGTCTTCCCATCCCACAGGTATTTTTCAAGGCGGGACTGCTGGGCCAACTGGAAGAGTTGCGAGACGAACGGCTGTCGCGGATCATCACTCGCATCCAAGCCCGGGCAAGGGGCCAACTCATGCGCATTGAATTCAAGAAGATCATGGAGCGCAGGTGAGCCCCGGACAAGATCAAGATTATGGATGTTGACGTCAACTTTATAAAGCTTTTAGTGAGGCCACACCTGGAATCCTGCATCCAGTTTTGGTCCCCATGTTACAAAAAAAGATGTTGAGACTTTGTAAAAAGTGCAGAGAAGAGCAACTAAGACAATTTAAAGGCCTGGAGACTAAAACATAGGATTGCAGGATTTGGGTTTGGCCAGCCTAGAGAAAAGGAGGACTTGGGGGGACATGATAGCAGAGTTTCAGTATTTGGGGGGGCTGCCACAAAGAAGAGGGGGGGTGTCAACTTATTTTCCAAAGCACCAAAAGGCAAGATAAGAAACAACGGATGGAAACTAATCAAGGAGAGAAGCAACCTGGAGTTAAGGAGAAACTTCCTAACAGTGAGAACAATTAACCACTGGAACAGCTTGCCACCAGAGGTTGTGGGTGCTCCATCACTGGAGGTTTTTAAGAAGAGATTGGACAACCACTTGTCTGAAATGGAATAAGGTCTCCTGCCTGAGCAGGGGGTTGGACTAGAAGACCTCCAAGGTCTCTTCCTGCTCTGTTCTCACTGATTAGACTTCACACAACTCTGGGCAGCTCAGACACATGATGTAAAGAAGAATTCAGGTAGTCCTCGTTTAGCAACGGGGACCAGCAATTTGGTCGTTAAGCGAAGCAATCCCTAAGAGATATGACTGCTTTTTGACCTTCCTTCAGCTTTCTGAAGGAAATGTGAGGATTGGACAGAAAAATTACTTTTTTGTTGTCACGGTTGTAACGGTGAATGGTCACTAAATGAATCAGCCGCTAAATGACAACTACGCATAAAAGGGCCTCTTTTTTTTTCTTCACACTCCACTTAGAATTGCTGTGAATTCTGAGTGTTTTTTTGAGGAGCGAATTCCCACGGGATGGAGGGTGGGGGAGGGAGAAAAGGGTTTTCCGAAAAGTTACAGTGTGGTTCTCCGTCGTCCTTTCCACCAGGGATGCCTTGCTCATTATCCAGTACAACATCCGGGCTTTCATGGGGGTGAAAAACTGGCCGTGGATGAAGCTGTTCTTCAAGATCAAGCCTTTGCTGAAGAGCGCGGAAACCGAGAAAGAAATGCAGGTGACTGCCTCAATTCATTCATTCGTTTGTTTATTCATTCATTCATTCATTCATTCATTCATTCATATTTTTTTAATAGCTGCCCATCTGAATCCAATTGACTATAGGCAGCAAACAACATTCCAATAATTAAAACCGTCAAAACATAAAAGAGTTACATTTATATTTGCATTTACACCGACAGCTCTCGACTTACGACCGTAACTGACTCAGGAAATGTCAGAATTCCTTATTGGGATGTATTTCTGTGCAACAACTAGAGTAGTATTCAGCCAGTAGACGGCAGTGTTTTTAAAAGTTTGGATCGATGGGATACACGCCGTGCTCTTTTCTTTTAAGCAGAGTTTCGCGTTTCCTGTTATAGTTTAAAAACAGTTGAGCAGTAACGCACATGGTGACTGTGCTCTTGGTCTGAGTGTCATGGTTCCGACAGATGAAACTCTTCAAAGAACTTCGAGGCATTGTTTACCTTAAAGAATCTTTATTCAAGTTGCACGGCATCAGCACGTACACGTCCGAAGCCGAAATCTCAATTCTCCTCCCCTAAACACATAGTATCAAAGCACAATTCCCTCCTCTAGTTAACAGTCGTAAATCACATTCTCCAATTAGTTTGAAAGGCAGACCTTCCCTCCAGTTCTTCTTCCCGCCATTTCTTATCATCTCTTATTTCAAACAACCTTAAAAAAAAACACTCCACTACGATGTTGTTACATCTAACTAATTTCCATACACATTCTTCCTCCTCCCCCCACCCCCAGTATCATCTAACTCTAACTCTAAAAGTAACACACAAGTTAAGGGGAAATTGGCTGCATCTTCATATATTGTCAAAGCAAGAAACATCCGATGGTAGCAGCGTTGACAACGAGCTGTCGGACTTTATACAAACAGAATTTATGACAGGAAACAGGGTCACGACTCGCGCTGGTTGTTAAGCTGGTAACAATGTGACCCTTTTTATAAAGCTTGTTTGCAGTGTTCGCAAAAGGTGATCGCATGACTCCAGGGTACCGCGACCGTCATAGGTACAAGACAGTTGCCAAGTGTCCAAATTTTGCAGGATCCAATCTGGGCCGGTCTTCCGAGCTTTAGGACTCGTACTGAATTCCACCTTCAGAGAACTGAATAGGATAGGCTCCAGCACGAGTCCGAAAACCCAGAAGTAAAAACCTCTGGTCCCGGGTGACCGACCCAGATTGGATCCTGCGACATTATCCCGGGACACCTCTGTTCGCCTTCGTTCATGTTTGAATTTGGATCACGTGACCCTGGGGATGCGGCAAGGATGGAAAACGTTCCTAAGTCACATTTTTCAGTGCCGTTGTAACTTTGAGCGGTCCCTAAATGAATGGGTGTAAGTCAAGGACTACCTGCCCATTTTTTTTTCCTCACCACAACCTTACAAAGAACCACAGGTTCGAAACTGAGAGAGGGGCACAGCTAGGCCCATAATTGCCTTCCCATTTGCCAATTATTTACCAAAACGCCTGCGGGCAGGACAAGAAACAACGGATGGAAACTGATCAAGGAGAGAAGCCACCTGGAACTAAGGAGAAACTTCCTGACAGTGAGGACAATTGACCAGTGGAACAGCTTGCCACCAGAAGTTGTGGGTGCTCCATCGCTGGAGGTTTTTAAGATGAGATTGGACAGCCATTTGTCCAGAATGGTATAAGGTCTCCTGCTTGTATAGGGGGTTGGACTAGAACAGGGGTAGGCAACCTTGGCTCTTTTATGACTCGTGGACTTCAACTCCCAGAATTCCTGAGCCGGCATGGCTCAGCTTGGAAACCTCTCCCTTTCCCCTCAGCGTGGCTGGCTCAGGAATTCTGGGAGTTGAAGTCCACGTCATAAAAGAGCCAAGTTTGAAGACCCCTCAGAGGAACATATGAAAGCATAATTAATGTTAATTAATGTAGACTTTATTAGTTTAGAGCAGGGGTAGGCAACCTTAGCTCTTTTATGACTCGTGGACTTCAACTCCCAGAATTCCTGAGCCAGCATGAGGGAAACTTTGCCCCTTCATGACTCGTGGACTTCAACTCCCACAATTCCTGAGCCAGCATGAGGGAAACTTTGGCCCCTTCATGACTCGTGGACTTCAACTCCCAGAATTCCTGAGCCAGCATGAGGGAAACTTTGGCCCGTTCATGACTCTTGGACTTCAACTCCCAGAATTCCTGAGCCAGCATGAGGGAAACTTTGGCCCCTTCATGACTCGTGGACTTCAACTCCCAGAATTCCTGAGCCAGCATGA